>NC_086102.1:60047189-60349075 GCF_963921235.1 Mobula hypostoma | reverse complement strand
TGTGATTTTCATTTATAACTTCTACAGTGTTATAGGCAATGTTATTGAAGAATATATCCAATTGTTCAAGGTCTATTGCTGAATGCTTAGTTGCTGAATCCCTTATGCACTTTGCTGGATTCACTGAGTATCCCAATATACCCTTCCTGTTTTGTTTCTGTTCTTGCTTTGTCTCTCTTTTTAGTCATGGCTTCTTCTTAATTCAGATCTGAGAGATTCAACCTTCTGTTTTACTGCCCCTTGCTTAAGTCATAGGGTCACCAGTCTCCCTCCAGCAATATAGACCCTTGCAGCTGATATGCCATTTTTCTCACTACTGTGGTACATCTAGTTCTTTTGCTTGTACTGTGGAGTGTAACTCAACTCTGTTTGATTAGGACAATACTGTATAATTCTGGTATCCACAATGTGGCAGTGGTGAAGTACTGTACATGGAACATTGTCTTAAGGTTATAGTGCCACACTCCACAACCTTAAAACATTACCTACACTATACTACTTCTCATATACACCATGCCTGTGAATTCGCTCTCTTGCCCCTCCAGCCTGAATGTCCACTATGTGTCCCCATTCCTCTTCAGAACTCACTTCCTCTTCAAGATCTGTGGCCTGTAGGGGTGGAAAAAGTTACAAAAATGGGATTTATATGAATTTTCTTCTGAACAGCTTGACCTATCATCCTCTCTATCCTGACATTATTATTCTTTCGGATTATGGGGAAAAGGCTGGTAGGTGGCGATGAGTCTATGGTCAGATCTGCCATGATCTTATTGAAATGGGGAGCTGGCTCGACGGGCCAGATGGCCTACTCCTGCTCCCAGTTCTTATGTTCTTGTGTTGTTCCTAGTGGACAAAACTACATATACCAAGTTCTGTCGTGTAGAATCGTATTTTTTCATATTTTGAAAACATGAAAAGTATATATATCCTAAGATAACTACATTATACTCCGCACTTCCTTAAATTTCAGATAAGCTTTGAGGAGGAGGAGGGCCCCTGTTGGTGGTCAACCACGCGGATATTGCATCCTAGCTGTCTATGTTTAGTCGATACACAAGCCATTCTGCAAGTCTGGGCAGTAAAATATACTGTTGACAATGCAGTATGCAGCTGATGAATCAAAAGGAACGGCAGAGATTGATACAGTTTGGCACCAGTGGTGTGGCTGGAATTACCAGTCAGCATTGAACTTGATGTAGGACTGCCTTAGGGACTCCAGCTCAGGATTTTTCTATGGGTTTACTCTCGAAACCTTCCCACGAGTGGGTATACCTGCAAGGTAGCAGAGGTTTGATCAGAGTTTTCCTTTTTCTTAGATGAGCTGCCAGCCATGGCTGATGAATCCCAGCTGCCTGAAGTGACTAGTTTTAAGGCACCAGTAACCTGCCTTTGTCTCTTCTGTCAGTAGAGACAGTTCTGTTTGGCTTTGTAGGCCAGGAGCTGGACTTGTTGTCAGAGGCTATTTATGAATTTATGACACATGTCATTGGGATAATTTAATAGGAAGTGGGAGATTATTCCCACTATACCCCCCCCCCCCACTCCGGTAATTACAATCTTAAGGAACCAGATCAGATTTACTGAGGCATTTAAATCACATTCAAGGACCATAAGAGCATAATGCTTGGGAGTAGATTAGGCCATTCAGCCATTAAGTCTGTCTGCCATTTGATCATGGCTGATTTATATTCCCTCTCAATCCTGCTCTCTTGTCTTCTCTTGCCAATCTTTGACACTCTTATTAATCAAGAATCTTTTTAAATATCCCTAATGTACCTGACTCTATCATCATACCTGGCAGCATGATCTATTCGCTGTGTGAAAAAATGTAATTCTGACATCCCCTCCCCATATGTTCCTCTAATTAGCTTAAAATTATCGCATCATATTAGCTATTTCCACACTGGGAAAAAGTTTCTGGCCATCCACTCTATCTATGCCTCTTATCATCTTGTACACATCTATCAAGTCTCCTCTCATTCTCCTTCGCTCCAAGGAGAAAAGCCCTAGCTTGCTCAACCTACCCTAATAAGACATGCTCTCGAATCCAGGCAGCATCCAGGTAAATTTTGTCTGCATCCTCTTTAAACCTTCCTATAAGGGAGCGACCAGAACTGAGCATAATATTTCAAGTGTGGCTCTTGAACTCAATCCCCTGACTAATGAAGGCCAACACACCATATACCTTCTTAAATGACCAATCAAAATTTGCAGCAACTTTGTGGGATCTGTGATTTATGAGGGATTTAGACCCCAAGATCCCTCTGTACCTCCACACTGCCAAGAATCAAGCTATTAACAATGTATTCTGCCTTCAAGTTTGGCCTGCTAAAGCCCTTCACTTCATACTTCTCTTGGCTGAAATCCATCAGCCACTTCTCAGCCTTGCTCTGGATCCTGTTAGTGTCCTGTTGTGACTCTGTGTCAACCTTCTACAGTATCCACAACTCCACCAACCTTTGTGTCATCTGCAAACTTAATAACCCATCATTTTACTTCCTCATCCAGGTCATTCATAAAAATCACAACGAGCAGGGGTCCCAGAACATCATTGGTCACTGACCTCCATGCAGAATATGCTCCACCTATAACTCTCCTCTGCCTCTATGGATGAATTAATACTGAATCCACATAACCAACTGTCCCTGGATCCAATGTCTCCTACCCTTCTGAATAAGCCTACCATGGGGAAACTTATCAAATGCCTTACTAAAATCCACATACACCACATCCATTGCTCTACCATCATTAAAGTGCTTTGTAATATCCTCTAAGTCTCATGAGGTATGACTTGCCCCTCATAAAGCAATGCTGACTATCCTTAATCAGACCACGTTTCTCCAATTGCTGGTGTAAAACCCTGGTTAAGATTTCTACTGTTATGCTGTAGCTATTTTATTTTAGCAGTTTCTGCCAGAGCTCTGTGTCCTGCTGGTAGAATGTTCTGGTTTCGGCTAGAGATAAGAAGCCCTGCTGCTCAACTTAGGATTGTTGTGTCAGCCAGTCAGGATAGTGGAATTGGGAGGAAGTTCTCGAGAGCGGGCTGAAGAGAAATTTATGATGGACTGTAGTCTGGTTTAGGGTCTTTTTTTTGGCAGGAGCTGTGGAGAGAACAGGAGAGCAGATGCTGCAGAATGTCGCTGCAAGGAGAGTCCCCGTTGCACAAAGCGCTTTGTGCAGATGAATGGCTGCAAGGAGGAAGAGCCAATACTCCTGAGAGAGAACCCGTTCATTCGAGATGGATTTTGAACAAAGTTCAGAATGTGGTGTGCGCTTTCATGGGTCCAGTGCGTGAGTAAATGACAACTACAGGATGAGCTCCAAATTTATGCGCACATGGGATTGGTTTAACTGTAATGGGCCATCTTATTTTTTACTGTTTGATAAAACTGAAATTTGTAAATATACATTCTTTATAATTTTATGCGACCAACAATTGTGTATGGGCAGTATTTACACAGCATTCGCTCAATTCGAGACTTCATTAATTGGAACATCATGAATGTTCCTGTTTGGCTGAACCCCAAATCATACCGACCCTGGGCATATATTGTTTATGAAAGGTGGCCCTCTCACCGCTGAGTCACGTGGCTCTTTGCAGAGCTGGCTAATGTGCCAGGTTTGCTATAAGCCTGGTGAGGGGGCTACACTCGCAAATCCTGTCTCTATGAATCTTCTCTAATAGTTTGCCCACCACTGAGGTAAGACTCACTGGTCAATAACTGCCAGGATTATCCCTAATGTGTTTTCTTAAGGAGGGAATAACATTTGCCACCCTCAAATCATCTGATACTACTCTTATGGCCAGTGGGGATGCAATGAACATTTCTTTCCCTGTTTCCCATAGTAACCTGGGGTATATCCCATCCGGCCCTGGGGACTTATCTATCCTAATGTTTTTCAAAAGTCCCAGCTCATCCTGTTCCTTGCTGTACTCATGTACTAGCATATCAGTCTGTTTTACATCGTCTTCAGAAGCATCAGGGTCCCTTCCACTAGTGAATACTGAAGCAAAGTAATCATTAAGAACTTCCCTTAACCCCTTCGACTTCAGGCACATGTTTCATTTTCTATCCCTGATTGGTCCTACCCTCTCTCTAGTCATCCTCTTGTTCTTCACATATGTGTAGAACACATTGGAGTTTTCCGTAACCCTACTCACAAGGCCTTTCATGCCCTCTTCTACCTCTTCTAAGGCCATTCTTCAGCTTCTTCCTGGCTATCTTGCAAGTATGTAGAGCTCTGTCTGATACTTGCTTTCTAAACCTTAAGTAAGCTTCCTTCTCCTCTTGACAAGATGTTCCATATCTCTTGTTCCTTCACCCTACCATTCTTTCACTGCTCATTGGAACAAGCCTATCCAGAACCCCATGCAAGTGCTCCCTAAACAATGTCCATTTCCCGGAGTACAATCATTCCCAATTTATGCTCCCCAGTTCCTGCCTAATAGCATCATAATTCCTCCTCCCCCAATTAAACGCTTTTCTATATGGTCTTCTCCTGTTCCTGCCTAAGGTTATGGCAAAGGTCAGAGAGTTGTGGTCACTGTCTCTGAAGTGCTCACCCACCAAGAGATCTGTCACCTGACCAGGTTCATAGCCTAGTACCTGATCCAGTATGGTCTCTCCTCTAGTTGCTCTGTCTAAATATTGTGTCAGGGATCCTTCCTGCACACATCTAACAAATTCCATCTCATCTAAATCTTTTGCGCTAAGGAGGTGCCAATCAATATTAGGGAGATTAAAGTCACCATGAAACTAACCCTGCTATTTTTGCACCTTTCCCAATCTGTTCCTTCGTGTCTCTGTTGGAAGAGTCCCAATAAGTGATTGCTTCATTCTGTTTATGATTTCCACCTTCATTGACTCATTAGACAATTCCTCCATGACATCCTCCCTTTCTGTGGCTGATACTATCCCCGATTAGCAATGCCACTTCCCACAACTTTTACCTCCCTGCTTGTCCTTTTTGAAACATCTAAACCCCGGCACATTCAGTGGCCATTCTGCCCTTGTCACAGACAAGTATCTGTAATGGCCACAACTTTGTAGTTCCATGTACTGTCTCATGCTCTAAGTTCATCGCCCTCGCTCCTGATGCCTGTTGCGATAAATAGGCACAATTCAACCCATCTCACTGAGTTCAATTTTGCCCCGTCATCTGCCTATCCTACCACACAGCCTCTACACACTGTATCTACAGTATACCATCTGCCCATCCTCATCCCCACCCCCCGTCAAGCTAGTTTAAACCCTCCCCAACAGTTCTAGCAAACCTGTCCGCAAGTTTATTGGCCCCCCTCGAGCTCAGGGGCAGTACGTTTCTTTTGTACACGTCATACTCTCCCCAGAAGAGATCCCAATGATCCACAAAGCTGAAACCCTACCCCCTGCGCCAGTTTCTTAGCCACACATTCATATGCCAAGTCATCCTGTTCTTACCCTCACTGGCACGTGGCTCTGACAGCATCCAGAGATTACTACCCTGAGGTCCTGCTTTTCAGTTTTTTCCCTAGCTCTCTATGTTCTCTCTTCAGGACCTCATCGCATTTCCTACCTATGTTGTTGTTACCAATATGTCCCACTACTTGTGGCCGCTCAGTCTCTCCCTTTAGAACGCTGTGGACCTGATCTGATACGTCCCTGACCCTGGCACCTGGGAGGCAACAAATCATCTGGGCATCTCTTTCACATCCATGGAATCTCCTGTCTGCTCCTCGAATTATTGAATCCCCTTTCAGCACTGCACTCATCTTCTCCACACGTTCCCTTCTGAGCCACTGAGCCAGTTCAGTTCCAGAGACCTGTTTGCTGTAGCTTTCACCTGCAGCATCCCCCAAAAGTATCCAAAGTGATATACCTGTTTGGATACTATCATTGGGATACTCTGCACTGTCAATCTATTTCCTTTCTCTCTCTTGACAGTCACCCAGTTACCTGTCTCTTATAATTTAGGGGTGACTACCTTCCTGTAGCTCCTATCTATCACCTCCTCATTCTCCAAAATGGCCTCTAAGGAGCTGCACACAGATGAACTTCTCACAGATGTAGCAATCAGGAAGACTGGAGGTCTCCCAGATCTCCCATGTCTTGCATGAGGAGCACACCATTGACCTGGATCCATTCTCACTACTCAAGCTAGGCATTAATAAAGCAAAAAATTGATTTTTGACAGAAACCTCAACCTAGCCCCCATCTATTGTGCTGTAATCTCTTGAGCCAAAGCTTCGTTTCCTCATTCTAACTCTGTCCTGCTCCAACAATGGCTGCTCCCACAATCGCTGCTCCACTTAAACCTAATTTCTTTTCATTGGCCCTTGTCAAATACCAAATTGCTCATTCAATTTCGATCTCCACAGTAAGTCTTAACAGGCCCTGCTTGCTTTTTGCATCTGGCACTAAACTCCACAAGTTTATTCTAAGCTCTAGCGAATACAAGCCCAGAGTCTTCAAACCATCCTCACAGGTTAACCTTTTCATTTCCAGGATCATCAGGATCATTGCTGTAAACCCCTTCTGGACCGTCTGCAATGCCAGCAAACCCTTTCTTAAAAAAGGGTCCCAAAACTGCCCACAATACTCTGAATGTGGTCTGACCAACACCTTATATATTCTAGTCCTGAGGAAGTGAATGTTAACATTGGATTTGCTTTCCTTACTATTGACACAGACCTGCAAGTTAACCTTTAGGAAATCCTGCACTAGGACTCCCAAGTGCTTTTGCACCTCTGATTTCTGAATTTGCTCCCTATTTAGAAAATAGTCTACACCTTTATTCCTTCTAGCAAAGTGCATGATCCCTACACTGTATTCCATCTGCAACTCTTTGCCCATTTTTCTGAACAGTCCATGTCCTTCTGCAGACTCCCTGCTTCCTCAACACTACCTGCCCCTCCATCTATCTTTGTATCATCTGCAAACTTAGCCAAAACACCATCATTTCCATTATCCAGATCATTAACACGTAACGTAAAAAGTAGCAGATCCAACACCGATCCCTGAGGAGCACTGGCAATCATCTAGAAAAGGCCCCCTTTATTGCCACCTTTTGCCTTCTACCAATCAGCAAATCTACCCACGCTGGCAGCTTTCCTGTAGTACCATGTGTTCCTACCTTGTTAAGCAGCCCCATGTGTGGCATCTTGTCAACGGCCTTCTGAAAATCCAAGTAAACAACAATCAATGACTCTCCTTTGTCTATGCTGCTTGTTATTTCCTCAAAGAATCCCAACAAATTGGTCAGGCAAGATTTCTCCTTAAGGAAACCATGTTGACTACTACTATTTTATCATGCATCTCCTGAATCCTCACCCTTACCCACAGAAACCCGTGAACAAATGATCTAAGCTCTACAGATGAAATAAAAAAAGACCCATAGCTCCACTAAAAAATGGTCATCTGGATCTGCAAATTCTATAATCAAATCAGTAGTTAAAACATCAAATATCACAAAGAAATAAACATCACCCAACTTCTCATTACATTTAAGCCAAGCTCATGAATGACAATTTCAAATGCCTGCCGTGGCTGATAAAGAGAAAAAGCTTTTTCATTCATTTTTCCCTTCTTTCAAAATAACTTATTCTTCCTGGCAAATATATTGAATTTTATAAGTAAAATGATAACATGTTACTTACAATCATTGTAGAGCTCATTTTGCTTTGGGAAAAGGGTGAAATTCGATATATGAGGTTGATTTTGTCATTATAAATTATTTCAGAAGACCACAAGGACCTTCCATAATGCATTTCAAGAAAATAAATGGCTTCTAAATTAAGCTTCTGACATACATGAGAGAAACAGTAATCTTCCCTCTGTGAATTTTCTGCAACTAAAAGACTATTTACTCTGATTCAAAAATCAAGCCTATATAACATGATATTTGAAATTATGTTTTCTGTAGGTCAAACTGCCAAAAAGTCTTTATTGACTTTAATAAGTATTCCATCCTTTGCAAAATAATTTATGCAGTACATTTCACTCAGTATCAGGGGTACCTGAGGCAACTAGACACTGTATTATTTTTAGATGCAACAGAGTTTCACTTGTCATGAAATTGCTTAGATTGACTTTGATGGAGTTGCACCGAGATCTGTCTGTGTTTATGACAAAATGGTCAACCAGTGCAGAATAATGAAAGTTTTGAAGGACTTACTCACAAATTGGAGTACTGCAGCATTTCACTGCCCTTATTTCACATTTGTGTTCCACCATGGATAGAAATAGCAATTTAGCATATAGAAGAATTGTTAGCACATTTGGGGAAACTTAGAAATTGATCTACACATTTGAATCATTCAAATCATCTGATAGTGCCATCAACAAATGACCTTCGTGTTTGTAGAGTCATTCGCCAAGCTTGGAGGTTAGTTCACAAACCTTGTGTCACCCCAGTCGAGGTGACACAATCAATGCATAATTGAGTGTTGTTTCTGCTGAGTGCTTGCATTTATATTTGTCCGACTCATTGTTCTGATTGGTTGGCTGTCGAACTGGCTGCTAATCTCCACTAGGCCCCAGCCAACCGATTCCTGGGTGATCTCCGCTGGCATGTAACCCTGGTTAATGGTCACTGTGAGCGTTGGTTCCTCAGGGGTCTGTGGCTCACCTTTTGGCTCCAATCCCCCAGACGTACAGGTTTGTAAATTGTGTCCAGTTCAATATGCTTGTTAATAGATTCTTCTGTTGAGAACCAAGCTTCTAAGTATTTTCTTGATCGCTTGTTTTGTGCTTCTGCCAGCATTTTTGTATTTGCAGATGAACTTGCGTCCCTCTTCGTCTTCATTTACAGAGATGAGTGGCAGAGGGTTGTGTCTTCTTCTGGCTAGCTGATGTTCATATAGTCTTGTGGGTAGTTTTCTCCCCGTCTGTCCTACATGTTGTTGTTGTTGTTGTTAGTCCATTGTTGACGTTGAAGAGGACCTCGACACCATAATGATGGTGTCGAGACTAGCGCGTGATTTGGATTTAAGTGAGGGAGAGTTGCGCAGCGTCAGCCTCACTCTCTCTTCCCAATTCCCATCTGGATCCAGTGGCAAGACAGAGTCTAGACGGCTGGAGATGGGACCAGGCGCAGTGGATGACCAGGACGTCTTCTGTGTCTTGTCCTGCTCTGCACTTTCCACGACGCTTGCAGAGACCGCCTTCTTGACCGTTGGACCTTCCGCTGGTCTCGTCCACTCAGTCCGCCAGAGTCTGTCTTCACATGCTGGGATAGACAACTCCCTAACTCACCGAGGGTTAGACCCGTCGGCTACCCTCACCTGGTTTAGCCGGCTTGTCGAAGCCGTTGCCCGGGGTGTGGCCGCTGTCGCATGCAAACAGCTACGGGGAGCCACAGGTGAGAGCTGAGTGCCAGGTGGGGACCAAAGGTGGACTAACCTCCCTGAAAAGGACGCAGCATGTTCCCCCAACAGAGGTGCTACCTCTCCCTGACGCCCCATATACCCCATAGTGTTAGGAGCAGTCTCCATATTGGATATGGTATATTACATTTGTTTTCTCCCTGTGGCTGTTGGACCTTTGGGTCTCGAGACAAGTGTTCTGATGGTTGTACTGGGTTTGTGTGCTACCATTATTATATGTGGTTGGAGCAGTCTTACTCTCTCTTTGGAAATATTCCTGATGTATGGTAGAGTTAGCCTCTTTCTTGTCTGTTCAGTAGGAGTTAGGAAGCTTTTTCTCCAGATGAGACGCCTTCTAATGATATCACCTTGACTGGTGAGGAAATGTTTTGCAACCTAACCTCCAGATTCAATGAACAACCCTACAAACAAACAGCCAATGCAAGCTCCCAATTTTCTCGCAAACATCCAAAAATCTGCAGTCCTGCCGAAGGGTCTCAGCCCTAAACGTCAACTGCACTCTTTTCTTAGGTGCTGCCTGGCCTGCTGAGTCCCTCCAGCTTTTGGTGTGTGTTGTTGCCAATCTTCTCCTTCATTTCAAGTGACCTTTATGTTAAGCTCTTTGGTTCTGCCTGAAGAGTTCATGTGCTGGTTGCAAAGAGCAAGAGTGGACACCAGGAGCAGTTTATGATGTCTAGGGAGGAGATGGAACAGATGGTCATGAGGGAAAACGTAGCTGTAGTGTAGTAGGCTTCAGCAATCCCTCTGATGACTATTGGTTTAATTAGTCTGATCTGTGACTGATTATACCCTTGCCATTTAGGGCACTTTAGTGCCTTTATCAACTGGCAAAGAAAATGCTGCATCTTTGAATTTCATTTTAATGGTGCACATGGTTCTTACAATGCATAAAGACAACAGAAATTGGAAAAGGAATAGGTCATTTGACTTTTCATCCTGCTCCTCTGGTCAACAAGGTCTATTACCTCAAACATAATTTTCATCACTTTCCTTTATCTTTTAGTATCCAGTGACTTACTGACCTCTGTTCTGAAACCAATCAATAACTGAGTCTCCATTGTTTTATAGGATAGGAAATCCTAAGGATTCACCAATATTACTGAAGAAATTTCTCATCGTTTTAGTTCTGAAAGAACTACTGGTTATTTTGAGTCGGTGACCCACAGTTCTAGGATTCCTCAGAAAGGAGATGCAGCCTCCCAAATCTATGCTGTTGAGTCCTCAAAGAATTCTGTATTTTCGATAAGATCATCTCTTATACTTTTAAACCCTAGGAAATCCCAACCTAATATACTCAAGCAACACACACAAAACACTGGAGGAACTCAGCAGGCCAGGTAGCATCTATGGAAAAGTGTAAACAGTCGACATTTTGGGCCGAGAGGTCTGCTGAGTTCTTCCATCATTTTGTATGTGTTACTTGGATTTCCAGCTTCTGCAGATTTTCTCTTGTTTGTGATTGGCCTAATCTGCTCAACTGTTTTCACATGATAGATCTTCCATCCCAGGAGTCAGACTGGCACAGCTTCACTGCACTGCACCTCCAGCAAACAGAAACTTTTTGAAGTAAGGAGACCAAGATGATACTGTATACAGTTTTCCAGGTGTAGTATCAACAAAGTCTGATGTAATGATAAGAGTGTTTTAAGCTTGTACTCAGCCCCTCTAATATAAATAGTCAATATGCCATTTGTTTTCCTAATTGCCTCCTGCACCTTCATCTTAACTTTCATTGACTTGTGTACAAGGATTTGCAGGTGCCTTTGAACAACAAAATTTCTCAGCCATTCGCTGTTTGAAAAATTTTTTTAAATTCTTATTTTTCAATCAAAGTGAATAATCTCACATTTTTCCACATCTTCCTTCTGCCTTGTTGTTGCCTACTCATTCAACTTTCCTATATCCCTTTGAAGCCTGTTTGTTTCCAACTCACATAGTTTCATGTCATCAATAAACCTGGAAATGTGATTGCTGGTCCCTTCAGTTAAATAGTCAATCCAGGTTGTTGGGCTCAATGACCAATCCCTGCAGTATCCCACCAGATACATTCCAGAGACTTCTGTTGCCTAGTAACAGAAGATTTCTGTCTAAAAATTCACCCCCACTGGTAAATCTGAACATATTACAGTGAAAATGGTCAGATGTGTTTGACCTTGACAAAGTTTTGGAAATGAGTGGAACCAGCCTCAGAGGCAAAATACTGTACCAGACTCTATCTCCACTATAAAGTGTGCTTAAATTAACCAGCTATGACTATTTTTTTGAGCATCAAAGCTTTTGTGAAGTCTTAGATAGCTTTAGAAAGCAAAATAATCTCAGAACAACACATAAAATGTTAGAGGAATTTAGCAGATCATAAAAGAGCATATAAGAGGTGACATAGGATCAGAAGATGCAGAATCCTTGTGGGTAGGATTAAGAAACTGCAAGGGTAAAAAGATCCTGATTGGAGTTATATACAGGCCTCCAAACAATAACCAAGATGTGGACTACAAATTACAATGGAAGATAGAAGAGGCACATTTAAAGGGAAATGTTAAGATAGTCATGAGGGATTTCAATATTCAGGTAGATAGGGAAAATCAGTTTGGTGCTGGATCCCAAGAGAGAGAATTTATAGGCTGCCTACACCAGTGGTCCCCAACCTCCAGGCCGCGGACTGATACATTGTCGCGAAGAATGCAATGGTGCAGCGGTAGTCGGGACACACCCAGCACATATTTAAGAAAAAAGCCGAAATAAACAAGCTAATTAATTAGGTGCCACCCAGCACGTAAATGTCAGCCCAGATCAAGCTAGTTAATTAGCTTGTTTATTTCGGCTTTTTTCCTAAAGGTGTGCTGGGTGCCTTCTGACTACTGCTGCACCACTGCATTCTTCGCAGCAATGTATCGGTCCGCGGCCTGGAGGTTGGGGATCACTGGCCGACAAGATTGCTTTTTAGAGCAGCTTGTGGTTGAGCCCACGAGGGGATCAGCTATTCTGGATTGGGTGCTGTGTAATGAATGGGATCTGATTAAGGTAAAAGAGCCCTTAGGAGACAATAATCATAATAGAAGGGAAGGAGGCAGAAGAAAAGAAATTATAAGCCAGTTAACCTGACCTCAGTGGCTGGGGAGATGTTAGAGTTGATTGTTAAGGATGAGGTTTCTGGGTACTTCGAGGCACATGTTAAAATAAGCCAAAGTCAGCATGGTTTCTTTAATGGCAAATCTTGCCTGGCAAATCAGTTAGAATTCTCTGAGGACATAACAAGCAGCATGGACAAAGGAGAATCTGTTGATGTTGTGTACTTAGGTTTTCAGAAGGCTTTTGACAAGGTGCTGAAAATAAGGGTGTTTAACAAGACGAGAGCCCATGGCATTGCAAGAGAGATACAGGCATGGATAGAGCATTGGCTGATTGGCAGGAGGCAAGGATTGGGATTAAAGTGAGCCTTTTCTGATTATCTGCTGGTGTCTAGTGGTGTTCTGCAAGGGTTGGTATTACAACCGCTTCTTTTACATTGTATATCATTGATTTGGATGTCAGTATTGATGCTTTGTCACCAAGTTTGCGGATATACAAAGGTTAAGTGGAGGGGCAGGTTGTATTGAAAAAGTCTGCGGAAGGACTTGGATAGATTAGGAGAACTGATAAAGAAGTGGCAAATGGAATACAGTGTCGGGAAATGTATGGTCCTGTACTTTGGTAGGAGGAATAAAAACATACTTTATTTTCTAAATAGGAGAGAAGTGGACTTGGGAGTCCTTGTGCAGAATTCCCTAAAGGTTAGTTTTCAGGCTGAGTTGGTGTAAGGAAGCCAAATGCAATGTAAGCATTCTTTTCGAAATAACTAGAACATAAAAGCAAGGATGTAATGCTGAGGCTTTGTAAGGCACTGGAGAGGTCTTCCTTGAAGTATTGTGGGCAGTTTTGGGCCCCTTATTTAAGAAAGAATATACTGACATTGATGAAGGTTCAGAGGAGGTTCACGAGAATGATTCTGGGAATGAAAGGAGTGATTGATAGCTTTGGGTCTTTACTTGCTGAGAATGAGGGGGTTCTCATCAAAACCTATTGAATGTTGAAAGGCCTAGATACAGTGGATGTGGAAAGATTGTTTCCAATGGTGAGGGATTCTAAGTCCAGAGGGCACAGCCCCAGAATAAAGGGACTTCTATTTAGAACAGAGATGAGAAGGAATTTCTTTAGCCAGAGGGTGGTGAATCTGTGGAATTCGTTGCTACAGGTGACTGTGCAGGCCAGGTCATAGGGTATATTTAAGTTGGAGGTTGATAAGTTCTTAATTAGTCAGGTGTGAAAGGTTATGGGGAGAAGGCAGGGGAATTGATCAGCCATGATGAAATGGTAGAGCAGACTCGATGGGCCAAATGGCCTAATTCTGCCCCTATGTCTTATGGTCTTATGGCTCATCAGGCAGTGTCTATGGAAATGAATAAACGGTCGATGTTTCGGCTGAGAAACTTTATCAGGACTGCAGTGCTGATGGAGGGTCTTGGCCCAAGATGTCGACTGTTTATTCATTTCCATAGATGATGCCTGATCTGCTGATTTCCTCTAGTATTTTGTGTGTGTTACTCTGGATTTCCAGCATCTGCAGAATCTCTTGTGTTTATAATATCAGAACTCTACGTTAATCATATGGCATGGAATGAATTTTTATTAAGCACTGCAATAGGGACAAGAAGTAACAGCTGACAACAAATATTTCTGAAAGTGTTGCTTCCTCAGAATTTTGTTTTGTTTATTACAGACTGCTTGAAGCTAAACACAAATATAATTTCAGATTACTATTATCACATAGGAATTTGGAGAAACAAATTAACTTTTATTGATTATAATGCGTTTAACTGCAAAATGGTGCTGATGCTTTGCAAAAGTTTATCTAAGCTAAAAATGTTTCGTTGTAGATTTTCGTTTATATTCAGTGTCAGAAACATTTCGTTTAAGTGTCCAACAATAATCAGTCCGTGTTGATGGATTCCAGTTGCCCTGTTACTGTTTCTCCATTACCACAATGTTCTGGTGAAATTTTTCACCATGCTCGTCGCTGACAGTGCCAAAAATTGCAGGGAAGACGTCTAAATGGGAATGCAGAAAATGGTTCTTTAATGACATGTTGCACTTCATGGTTTTGTATGCTTGAAGCACATTGTTAACCACCTGCACATAATTTGGTGCTCTGCAGTTACCAAGAAAATTTTCAGCAATGTCTTTGAATGCCTTCCATGTGATTTTGTCTGGTCCCACGAGAAGTTCTTCAAGTTGCCTGTCATTGATGATTCGTGGACCAACAAAAATGCTTTCCATAATCTTGGTATCAGTTATTCTGACTTGAATTATGAATTGAAATCTCAAAATTTCATGATAGGGAAATTTCATGTGTCTAAACAGTCATGAATCCAAATTTTTCACCCAAGTTTCCTACTGCTAATGTCAAGCTCATTGGCCAGTAATTTCATGGTTTATTCTTAGAACTTCTCCTAAACAATGGGAGAACAATAGCTATCCTCCAATCCTTTGGCACCCCACCTGTGGCCCAGGATGTTTTAAATATCTCTGCTAGGGCCCCTGTAATATCTGCACAAGCCTCCCACAGGGTCCGAGGGAACTCATTGTCAGACCCTGAGGATTTATCCACTGTTATCTGCCTCAAGACAGCAAACAACACTTTCTCTGTAATCTGTATAGGCTCCATGACCTCACTGCTGCATTGCTCACATCTATAGACTCTATGTCCATCTCCTGATTAAATAGAGACACAAAAAAATCTGTTTAAGATATCCATCATCTCTTTTGGCTCCATGAATAGGTTACAACTCTGATCTTCCAGAGGACCAGTTTTGTCCTTTACTATCCTTTTGCTCTTAATATATCTGTGAAGCCCTTAAGATTCTCCTTCAGCTTGTCTGCTAGAGCAAACTAATGTCTTCTTTTAGTCCTCCTGATTTCCTTCTTAAGTGTTCTCGTGCATTTCTTATACTCCTCAAATACATCATTTGTTCCTGCCTGCCTATACCGGCTACGCACCATCTTTTATTTAACCAGGGCCTCAATATCCCTTGAAAACCAAGGCTCCCTACACTTGTTACCTTTACCTTTTATCCTGACAGGCACATACAAGCTTTGCACTCTCAGTATTTCAATTTTGACGGCCTCCCACTTACCAGGTACACCTTTACCAGAAAACAGCCTGCATCTGCCACGTTGATATGCCTTTGTAGATTATAGGAATTGTATGTGTGTTGGCACGTGGCCAAGTGGTTAAGGCATTGGACTAGTGATCTGAAGGTTGTGAGTTCGAGCCTCAGTCGAGGCAGCGTGTTATGTCCTTGAGCAAGGCACTTAACTACACATTGCTCCTACTCACTTATAGCCCAGCATCTGTGCTTGGTGCAGTATGGACAAGACAACATGTGTGTTTTGGAAATCCTTTGCGTTTTAGAAATGGTTTGTAATTTGGAAATCTTTTTCAATGTAAAAATCCTCTGAGAGTTTTAAACATGTTTTAAGAGTTTGGTCTGCATCTCTAAAAATAAATAGACTGGTCTAAACAATTTTGTTAGCTGGAAGTATGTCCTTCATGTTAGGGAGAGAGGATCCACCACTCAAACTGTGGGTACTGGCAGCTAAACTTGCCATGAAGGATAAACAGGGAAGTGAACTCGTTTCTGAGGAATAGGCTGTTACAACATAACCTCCTTTTAGTCAGTGTACCTGTTGCTATCTATATTGGATAGGGCTTAATGTCTTCGTTTGTGTTTAAAACATCACAGTCAGCAAACCCAATATCATCACACAGGGTGCAGTAGAATATCAAATTGCTGGGCTGGCTGGTGGCGCAACGACATCGGCGCCGAACCCGGGAGCGGAGGTTCCTGGGTTCGAAACTAAGTCGGGTCCGCTCCCGAGTACGCTTTCCATCCGTGCTGGGTTGAGTATCAAGATCGCAACTCGACCTCGTAAAATAAAGGGAAAATACTGCCAAAGTGTCTGTGTGAGGAGCGGCGTGTCTCACAGTCTCTCTCTCTCTCTCTCTCTCTCACTCCGCGCCTTGTAAAAAAGCCATGAGGAAGACATCATCACGGGCGCACGCACGGACTCGCAGACACACACGCACAGACGCGTACACACGCACATGCAGATGCACACGTACAGATTCGCACGCAGGCAGACGCCAAAAAATAAGAATATCAAACTGCTGTATGACAAGCTTACATGCTGCTCATCATGTCTGTGGATACCTGTTCAAGGGGATTGCACGGCATTACAAGCCAGCAATCTGTACTCCAGCTCCTGGTGCCAGTGGCTCAGTGGAGCACAAAACACCTCTCTCAGGCTGGCAACATCTCCGATTTCAGTGCTACCACCTGCCAGTGCCTTTGCTGTCAGCCAACTAGACCAAACTGCTGCTGCTCCTCACCCAAGATTATCCTCCAAGGACCAACTGTCTGCTCTCCAGTGAAAGGCAGGAGTTTTCATGAGTCACTCTGGTGAGGGCTTGAATCATGCATCAAATAAATGCACAAGGTTATCTGCGGATGCTTTGGTGGTATTTAGATGGTTTTATCAGCAAATTTGCTTTGCAGTGTTCACTTCCCATTGGCTTTTATTGTGACGTTTATATTTAAGCAGAGACTGTGATGGTCACTAACAGAGGAAACGGCAGGTGAGGCAGCAGGTGGACGGATAACTGAGATGATGTTTTTCAGTAGTTTAGTCAGATGGAGCCATTTTATATGCAGCTGAGGCAGAAATGAGTTGATGGGGTTGTCTTTTGATTCTCTTTCTCCAACTCTTCCTCTTGCCTCTACTCACTTTTGGCAGGGAGCAAAGGCTGATCCCACCCAGCGAGGAGGTCATTCACCATTGTGTGGACCCTAAGGAATCTTGACGCTCCCTCTGCTGAACACTACAGGGCTCCTGCAGAGAGGATCTAGTAAGAAATGCATAGTTTAAGTACGCCAAGAAACTGCTCCGATACAGTTTGTGTGGCAGCTTGCCTGCCTCTATGCAAGATGAATAATGCATCGCTTATATATCAGAGAAAATTTTCAAGCCTTGCCCTCCCCCCTTTGATTTGTTAATTTGGCTCAAATTCAAGAGGCAAATAGACTCTCATAGAATGAAGGCAAATGTCAGGATACTGGCCATGAACTACATGATGCACAGTTTGTGGCACACACTACCTAGCCATTGAAACACAAATGACTGTAGTATATCACAGAGCCTACAGCAGTACCCACTCAGTGATATTCATGTATTCAATGCACCTTGCAGTATGGGGAAACGTGCAGTTCTCCTGAAGCTGCGTCTGTGCGTATTTTGTATTATATTGCAATACTTTGAAAGCATATTGACTGGCTGCATCGCAACCTTGAACAGAAAATCCTACAAAGTGTAGTAGACACGGCTCAGTCCATCACAGGTAATGCCCTCCCCACCACTGAGCTCATCTACACCAAGCATTGTCACAGGGAAGTAGCATCCGTCGTCAGAGACCCCCAGCACCCTGGCAATAGTCTCTTCTCACTGCTGCCATCAGTAAGAACGTACAGGAGCCTCAGGCCTCACACCACCAGGTTCAGGAACAGTTATCACCCCTTCAACCATCAGGCTCTTAAACCAGCGGGGACAACTTCACTCTCCCCATCATTGAAATATTCCCACATCCTATGGACTCACTTTCAGGGACTCTTTATCTTATGTTCTTCATATATATCCTGCTTATTTACTTTTTATTGTTATTACTTTCTTTTTGTATTTGCAGTTTATTGTCTTTTGCACACTGGTTCAACACCCAGGTTGGTGCGGTCTTCCATTGATTCTATTATGGATTTATTGAGTATGCCCGCAAGAAAATGAATCTCAGGGTTGTACATGGTGACATCTATGCACTTTGATAATAAATTTACTTTGAACTTTGAAATTTGAATGGAGCATATTTAACTCTTTGGGAATAAATGGACCATTTCCTATTACTCTAGGTTACAGTAGGCAGCCAACTGTGATGCATTAAAAATAACTCCATCTCCCTCCTAGGAGCACAGCACTTTTACAGTCTACTGCAGCCATAGTGTCTTAAATGCCTCTGGCAAAGGGATTCCTCACCTGTTCTAAGATTGGAATTGCATCTGGACCATGTTTGGATGAGGGTGTCTCACTTGCCCTTTGACACAGAATTGGTCCCAAACACTTTGATTGCTATAGCTTCCCCCCTCCACTTTAGCATCTATAAATATATATAGTTTCTGTTGATATTTAAGCTCCATCAGCTCTTCCAATTACTAAGCAATGCTGCCTTGCCTCGTTTTCCAAAATACACAGTCTAACTAAACAAAAGTTTTTACAACCTGCTGTTTCATTAATCACTGTGAAAAGTATAATCAGCAAAACCTCAGCACATTCTCTACAACATGAGTGATGACATCCTAATTCCTTTGCCAGACCACATATTACACTGCAGTAAGTCAACATTTCTGATAGAATAAGGCAAATTTGGGTTAATACCCTCACAACACCTCATACATTTTTTCCTGCATTTATGCTTTTGAGGAACATAAGAATTTCTGGACAAAGGTAGACGGATGCCTGTCTAGTTTACATTCCAGTCCTTTGGTATATTGATAGTAGAATTGCTGACTAATCGTGACAATCAATCTCTATCAAATGGTATTGAACTGATTCAGAAATAACAGGAAAGGAACTCCAGTGGAGGGGAGCTGTGGGAACCATACATTGAAAGTCACCTTCCTCTTCTCAAGCATACCACACTTACCATGTTACAGTATTGCTCAACTAAATCTTATGCTGCATCCTAGAATGTAACTAATGACTGATTACTCCATTATAGCACTTAAGGGGAATTTCCTGATGGAGATGGTAAATGTTCAGTTCCCTTTTGTTTCTATGTACATTTGCACTGTTTTCAACTCCTCTAAATCTCAGTCATTAATGTGATTCTTCAAAACATGCCACTGTGTTTTCCATTTGCATAGGGTATGCTGTTTCAACTAGGGGTGGGGTTGGGGGGGAATAGCAAAATTGGATTACCAAAGTTCACCAATGATGAAAATCATACCTTCCATTTAGGCTCACCCCTGGAGTCACAGCATCTCAATGTGGAACATTTATGAAGAACTGCTTGAAATTCAGTAATTTGAACTTCTGTGTGGTGTTCTCCCTGTGATGAGTTAGTCAAAGCCTCCCTGAAAAGCTTCCCGTAAAGATAGCACAATCCACTCATCAGTCATCAGCTGTAGCCCTTCGACAGTCATACTAGCTAATCATTTCTTGGCTGACCCTGCCATTGCACTTTCAGATAGTCATAGCTTTATAAAGATTGCCATCCAGTGTTTTAGTTCCACTTGGTTACAGAACTGCCAAAGGATATTTAGATAAGGTACCAATGGAATGAAAAAGGGTCAATGCAGTGGAAAATTATGTCAGGACCGAGTTCAGTGAAGCAAAATTGACACCATTTTTATATAGAATTATGCGGCTGTGTTTGTATTTGGGTATTATATAATAGTAGTGTCAGCTACATTACATGTGCAGGTGTGCTTGAGACACTTTATTTTTATAATGAGAGAGTGTAAGCAAAATTTTAATATTTAGCAGATAAAGTTTAGCTTTTCTTGAACAATGCCAATTTCAAAGGTCTAATTCTATGCAGACATGGGAACGTTTTATTGTATTTGTAATTTTATGCTGCGTAATTAAAGATTTCAAAACTAAATAATTTTAATTCTGCTCCCTTTCTTTATTATTCACTCCCTTATTACTTTGTTATTTTTTTACAGTATTTTAAGAGAAAATGTACTAACTTTTGCATTATTTAGTTTTAAAGGCTGAATCATTTTTCTTGTTTTGTCAATCATTCATTTTGTGGTATGGTTTGTAAGAAACTGGAATGTTGAAAACATGAGAAATGAAGGTAGGAGGGGACTATTTAGTTCCTTGTGTCATTTTCATCATCCATTAAGTTCATGTTGGACTATTTATTTTAATGCCATGCCTAGCACATACCAAACATCTCATGATTCACTAATGTACCAAAATTGATCGGTCTTGAATGGATTGTGCCTTCATTATTGTTTGGGCTAAGAGATTACAAGATTCATCTTTGTCAAGAAATCAAAATGTTTTAATGGTGTCAACCTGACATTCCTCAAAGTTCAAGAGAGCGGAGACCCATATTAGCTAATCTCTCCTCATGGGTCAAGCCTGGCATATAAAAGCAAGGATGTAATGCTGCCTTATAAGGCAGGGGTCCCCAACCTTTTTTGCACCGCGGACTGGTTTAATATTGACAATATTCTTGTGGACCGGTCGACCGGGGGGGTGTTCAAGTAGGGTTAAACTCACCTCAACATGTCTTTTACAGTTAGGGTTGCCAACTTTCTCACTCCCAAATAAGGGACAAAAGTAGCAGTCAAATCCCAGGAAAGACTACCATGACCATGAAGCCTTGCGCGGGCACCTGTGTGCGCATGTGCGTACATGCTGATATTTCTCCCCCCCACAAATCGGTTTTGCCTTCATCTTCCCGACTATACTGTACATACATTATTTCTACTTCATATAGGCTGTGTATTTATCATATCATTCCTACTTTTACTATATGTTAGTGTTATTTTAGGTTTTATGTGTTATTTGGCATGATCTGGTAGGTTATTTTTGGGGTCTGGGAACACTCAAAAAATTTTCCCATATAAATTAATAGTAATTGCTTCTTCATTTCACACCATTTTGGCATGAAAGGTTTCATAGGAACGCTCTACCTTAGCAGGGGAGATACGGGACAAACCAATTTAGCCCAATATACGGGATGTCCCGGCAAGTACGGGACAGTTGGCAACCCTATTTTCAAGTTCAACAGTGCGTGACAGGGAATGAGGAAAGATGCAGCTGACTCATATCGTTTCTTCACGGTCCGGTAGCACATGCTTTGCGGCCCGGTGGTCGGGGACCGCTGTTATAAGGCATTGGTCAGGTTGCACTTGGAGTATTATGAGTAGCTTTGGGCCCCTTATCTAAGAAAGGATTTGGTGGCATTGGTGAGGATCCAGAGGAGGTTCACAAGAATAATCCTGGGAATGAAAGAATTAATTTATGAGGGGAATTTGATGGCTCCTGAAGAATGGAGGAGGGGGTTTCTCATTGAAACCTATCAAATATTGGAATGCCTGTACAGAGTGGATGTTGGGAAGATGTTTTCAATAGTGGGAGAGCTAGGACCAGAGGGGACATCCTCATAATACAAGGACACCCCTTTAGAACAGAGATGAGGAATTTCTTTAACCAGACGGTGGTGAATACGTGGAATTAATTGCCACAAACAACTGTGGAGGCTAAATAATTGTGTATATTTAGAGCAGATTTGAAAGGTTATGGTGAGAAGCCAGGAGAATGGGGTTATGAGGGATAATAAATCAGCCATAATCAAATGGTGGAGCAGACTCTATGGATCCAATGGCCCAATTCTGCTCTATATGTCGTATGGTCTTGTCTTTTGGTGAACTTTCCATGAATTCCTTTAATTGAAAATATATTGTTCCTTAGGTAAGGAAACCAGAGCTGCATATGATATTCCAGAATGAGTCTTACTAGGATCTTATATAATTGAGCACAAATGCTTATTTTTTCCTTTGTGATAATAGCCAACATGGTTATTGCTTATATCGTCTGAAAGATAATTTTCAATGATATGTATACAACAACATTCAGGTATCTCTGGTCACATTTCAATCTCACACTATTTATAAAACTTCTCTTTGTTTCGATCCTCTTGCAACAAAATAGCTGAACACATATCTTCTAAATTATATTTGATCTGCGACATCCTAACCATTCACCTTGCCTGTCTGTATCCCACTGAAGTTTCTCTGCATGCTCTAAGTCCCCACTGTCATCCACTTAGTATCTTCAGCCAACTTGGATGTATTACACTTGATCCCTTCATCCAACTCATTGATAATGGTCTTTAAATAGCTAGGGCTGTAGCAATGATCCCAATGGTACTCTACAAATCACAGCCAAGCTGAAAATGCCCCATTTATTACTAGTTTGTTTTCTGTACATTAACCAATCCATGTCAATATATTACTCTCAATTCTCTGCACTGTAATTTTCTCCAGTAAGCTCTTGTGTGGTACTTTATTAAAGGCTTTCTGTAACTCCAAATGCATCACAAGCATTGGTCATTTCTTTTCTAGTTTTCTTGCTACAACTTCAAAAAGCTCGATCAGATTTGTGGAATACAATTTCACCTTCATAAATCCATCAAATTAATTCCTAAGTGCCCTTTTATCACTTTCCTAACAATAGATTCCAGCACCTTCCTACCTACTGATATTAGACTGACTGAATTGTTGAGGCACAAGAGACTATGGATACTAGAATATGGAGCAACAAATAATCTGCTAGTGTACTGATGCAGGGTCTCAACACAAAACATCGAGAAATCCTCTTCCCCACAGACACTACTCAATCCACTGAGTTCCAGCAGCACATTGTTTGTTGACTGAACACAGTTCTCTCTTTTTTTTCTCTCTCTCTTTCCCTTACTAAGTAGTTGGGTCACATTTGCCACTTTTAAATCTGTGGGAACGATTTTTGGATCTATGGAATTTTGGAAGACTACAACCAGTGAATCTACTATCCCTGTCACCACCCCCTTCAAAACCATAAGTATCAGGTCATCAGAATGGCTTCTCCAGTACTATTAGTTCCCTAATGCTGATTTTGTTACATTCCTCGTTGACGAAACAATTGTGTTTCTCCTGTATTGCTGGGAGGTTTTTGGTGTCTACTTCCACAAAACCAGAAAATAGTTGTTTGAAGTTTTCTGCTGAATTCCTCATTCTTCAGTATAACTTCATCCATCTCAGGGGAGACTTACTCTGAAAGCTAGGTCGTAACTTTATTTCAGTCAATTAAAGTGTATGGAAGTGTAAAGTTTGATGGAAATAACCTGACCAATTTCCTCATGTCAAGCAGACACTCAAGATTCTTTGGTCACAGTGCTGAGCACGCAGTTCTGCATGGTTGTGACAGCTTATTCACACCTTGCTGGAAGCCTTTGTTTATGATTGTGATATTGTGGTATTATTAGAAGATATTTGGCACAGAGCATATGAAATCATGGATGCGAATTCTGTAAAAATCAGGCATGCTTTCAGTCCTGCAGCTTACAAGAGTAGGGCGTCTTTTAATGTCTATGCTGTATTGCTTGCTACAAACAGCCTGAGCCTTTGTTGGACTAAAAAACCTGGTACACAAGGTCATCACTGAGAATAGGGAACTGGAATGGTACCACATTTCCTGGAAGACATTTCAGGCTCATCATTGTTAAAACCATAATTGCTATTCTAGTGGCTGTACTGAAAATGTCAACGCACCTGTTTCACTCTGTGGGGTGGATTTGTTCACCTCACACTGCCCCATTTCATAAAGCTAGAATGAATATGATTAATTCTTGGTTCTGGCTTTTAGCTTTATACTGTTTCAAACCAGTCTATTTTGGGTTGTATGTTAATTCTTTTGTAACATTAACTATTAACACATACACCTTCTGGAATATCAGGTGGGTACCTCAAAAAGAATTGTATATATTATACATTATGTGCATTGAATTGCCATGGAATTATTGCCTGACTGTGAACTGGCATTCCCTGTGAGTTATGTTGTTTAACTGGCATTTAATTTACTGGCTATCCTCTGTTATCTTAGACAGGAGGCTGATGGAAATTACAGATAATAAAGAAAATGCCTTAAGCCATGACCCTGTGTGCATACTACAAAATGAATGCTGCTAGTTACATTGAATATCTATTTTTCTCACCTAACTCATGCACAGTTCAGCAAGAAATGCAGGAGACAGAGAAGCAGCACTCTGATAAAACGTCTGAACAGTGGCACAATTTGAATCGATGTATGTTTAGTCCTGTAGTTGATCGCCTTTTATACTTGGAAAGATTTCTTTATTGGCAGCTGGTAGACAGGATGGTGCAAAAGAAATGAAACTGAAATAGCATCTGCAAAGAAATAGTGTAATAGACCTTAGATCACCAGGACAAATTGATCCTAAAACCCTCATCAGTAGTGCATAGTCTAAAGCAGGCAGCACACCATCCAGAAACCTTATTCTCACTGATCAATACATGTGGACAGGGAGATTTTAACCCCTGGGCCTTATGTACAAGCCCTGACGTTGATCTCAGCCTCCTGCATTTAGAATTCATAACCATTTGAGTTTCTAGACTGAAACTTTAAAACTGTTAAGTTCTGTAAAAATGGCTGGTAGATCCCAATGACATCACCAGGATGCAACTTTCTTACTTAAATAACACCCTCTCTCATCAAGCCATGGGTGACCAACAAAAACCTGAATGGTGAAAAATAACTCTCTGAGGTAATAATGATCTTTATGATAGTCTCTTTGCAACACACATAAAAGACGAAGGGTCTCAGCCCGAAACGTTGACTGTACCTCTTCATAGAGATGCTGCCTGACCTGCTGCGTTCACCAGCAACTTTTATGTGTGTTGCTTGAAATTTCAGCATCTGCAGATTTCCTCGTGTTTGCATGATAGTCTCTTTGATTGTTTTGTGTTTTAGTTTTACCCCATAGCCTAACCAGTGAATTCAAAGTGTGGCAAAAAAATCTGACAAAAGCAGTTTCATTCCTTAATTATATGTCCCTTGTTTTAAGTTAACGATCTATTGCATACTAATAGTCTCTGAGACTTCGACAGCGTTGCTGTTTTGTGTGCGTGCCTCAGCTTATTACTTCTTTGAAGAGAAATGATTAGCATTGCAGTTTCTGTTCACAATCAATGTGCACACATCTGTGACTTCCAGCAGGGAGTAACACAGACCTGAAGTAGTGGCAGTTATTTTACTCTTTCTTGCTGAGGGCCATTGAAACTAACCACGTTACTCCCACTGGCTGAGATTAGTTTGCTCAGCACCTAACATTGATTGATGATGTAAACACAAAATAATCTGCAGATGCTGGGGTCAAAGCAACACTCACAACACGCTGGAGGAACTCAGCAGGTCGGGCAGCATCCGTGGAAAAGATCGGTCGACGTTTCGGGCCGGAACCCTTCGTCAGGATTGATGATGATTCCTTTGTGGCTTTCTGTCCTGGAATCACAACACATGCTGTATTTACTCACTGAATAAAATTTAACTATTGTATTTCATGTACAGATTTTTGGAGCTATCAATACAGTAGAGAAAAAGCCCACCAAACCTATGCAAATTTTCAACTGCCGATTTACACTAATCGTATATTAATCTTATTCTCTCTAAATTGTATCAACTCCCCTGTTCTGCCATTCATCTACACACTTTAGGCAATTCACTGTGGCCTGCTAACCTACCTATCTGAGCGGTTTGGGGATGTGGGATGAAATTGGAGCACACAGAGGAAAGCCACATGGTTGCAGGGAGAACATGAAAACTCCACACAGGCAGCACCCAAGATCGAGATTGAATTTAGGTCTCTGATGCTGTGAGGCAGCAGCTCTACTCGCTGTGTCACAGAGCTGGATTCATCAGGGATACTGTACTTTTCTGGGCCTGATTTTGTTCAGTTTCATCTGTAATTTCTTCAAGAAGACCTTAAGTGGTAATAGTTTATTTTTACACTAGAGAACGCAGCTTATTTACATTTTAGGTCCTTACAATCCTGAGACAGTGGGCTGTGACATTGTTGGAAAGCAAATTCTTCATTTGACTTTTGTCCAATCAGAACACAGATAAATACACATAAAGATACACAGATAGCAATATTTCCATTGCTAGTGATACAAACAAGTGATCTTTTTTAAAGTAATTCCTTCTATCAGATTTTTATATTTTCAACCGTAATTTGCAAAGAATTTATCATTACATATTTCATGATCAATCTAATCCAGTGGTCAGGTTTTAGAACCTCTCGTCATCTTCGTCGGTTTTGGTGTTAGGTGAATTTTTTGAATCAATGGTGATCCCGTTTCTTTGCTGGACTTGCTTCAATTTGGTCCTTCAGTTCCGATAGTTTACATTGGATCCAATTTGACCAAAACTTTGTGATTAAGTGATCACATATTTAAAAGGTTCATCTCTAACAGAGGTCATTTGATCTACACAACGCTTTAGATGTTGTCACTAATTCAAACCAAATGTCCCTTAACTCTGCAACCCCCGTTTATGGTTACTCCCACACATTTGTGCAAGGTTGAATTGCTACATTACTGAAGATCACAAACTCCTTCTTGCATGGAATGGCATTCTTTCTGTTTAGTGATGTGGTGATGATTTTGACTCAACTACTTCTGTTAGAAGCCATATTTGGTTGAACAGATCTCACTCTTCTCCTCTTCAAGAATTCTGCAGGTTTATACTCTGTGGTAGTCTGCCAAGTTGTTCTGTGCTACAGCAAGTAATTGTCTATGTTGTTACTTCATGCAGAGTTTTGAAAAATCATATAATGCTTCTATAGAGAGCTTCTTTAACTATTCTATTCAGACAACCTCTCAGTTATTCCATTTGAAGCTGGATGATATGACGGAATAAAAGTATGATTCATGCAATTTTGTTTCAGAAGGTATACAAATGGAGTAGATAGAAACTGTCAGAAACAAGCGCTCATGAAAACTGTAGCACACTCGTTTAAACCTCAACTTATTGAAAGTGGTAAATAAGCTCATGAGTCTCATGACAATCCATTATCGACCTTTGCCACAAAATTGCCATTCTCTTCATCACAAAAGCTTCTACATACTTCCTGTAAACATCTCATAGGCCATGACCAAAACTGCAACCGAGTTTCTGGTGGTTTCCAAATTATTGATACAGATTGTGAACAGCTGGGGAGCCAGCAGTAATTCCTGCAGCACCTGGCTAATGATACCCTCCCAACCCAAGAAAAAAATGATTTTTTTTTAACCTTTCTAATTTTCTCTATGGTAACCACATTAGCTTTTACCTTCTTGTATATCCATGGAAGTTGCCAGAGTCTGTTTTTGTGTTGCATGGTAGATTACACTCATAGGCTTCAATGTCTTGGTCCTCCTTTGCTGAGTTCCAAAATTTTTCCAATCTACTGCTCTCTTTTGCAACATAGAAACATAGAAAACCTACAGCACAATACAGGCCCTTCGGCCCACAATGCTGTGCCGAACATGTACTTACTTTAGAAATTACCTCTGGTTACCCATAGCCCTCTATTTTTCTAAGCTCCATGTACCTATGCAGGAGTCTCTTAAAAGACCTCATTGTATCCGCATCATAACATCATGAGCCTTTTCATTTGATCTAGTTTTTTTTAAACTTACCTTGTTAACAACAAACAACAGGAATTCTGCAGATGCTGGAAATTCAAGCAACATACATCAAAGTTGCTGGTGAACGCAGCAGGCCAAGCAGCATCTATAGGAAGAGGCGCAGTCGACGTTTCAGGCCGAGACCCTTCGTCAGGACTAACTGAAGGAAGAGTGAGTAAGGGATTTGAAAGCTGGAGGGGGAGGGGGAGATGCAAAATGATAGGAGAAGACAGGAGGGGGAGGGATAGAGCCGAGAGCTGGACAGGTGATAGGCAAAAGGGGATACGAGAGGATCATGGGACAGGAGGTCCGGGAAGAAAGACGGGGGGGGGTTGACCCAGAGGATGGGCAAGAGGTATATTCAGAGGGACAGAGGGAGAAAAAGGAGAGTGAGAGAAAGAATGTGTGCATAAAAATGAGTAACAGCTGGGGTACGAGGGGGAGGTGGGGCCTAGCGGAAGTTAGAGAAGTCAATGTTCATGCCATCAGGTTGGAGGCTACCCAGACGGAATATAAGGTGTTGTTCCTCCAACCTGAGTGTGGCTTCATCTTTACAGTAGAGGAGGCCGTGGATAGACATGTCAGAATGGGAATGGGATGTGGAATTAAAATGTGTGGCCACTGGGAGATCCTGCTTTCTCTGGCGGACAGAGCGTAGATGTTCAGCAAAGCGGTCTCCCAGTCTGCGTCGGGTCTCACCAATATATAAAAGGCCACATCGGGAGCACCGGACGCAGTATATCACCCCAGTCAACTCACAGGTGAAGTGATGCCTCACCTGGAAGGACTGTTTGGGGCCCTGAATGGTGGTAAGGGAGGAAGTGTAAGGGCATGTGTAGCACTTGTTCCGCTTACACGGATAAGTGCCAGGAGGGAGATCAGTGGGGAGGGATGGGGGGGACGAATGGACAAGGGAGTTGTGTAGGGAGCGATCCCTGCGGAATGCAGAGAGAGGGGGGGAGGGAAAGATGTGCTTAGTGGTGGGATCCCGTTGGAGGTGGCGGAAGTTACGGAGAATAATATGTTGGACCCGGAGGCTGGTGGGGTGGTAGGTGAGGACCAGGGGAACCCTATTCCTAGTGGGGTGGTGGGAGGATGGAGTGAGAGCAGATGTACGTGAAATGGGGGAGATGCGTTTAAGAGCAGAGTTGATAGTGGAGGAAGGGAAGCCCCTTTCTTTAAAAAATGAAGACATCTCCCTCGTCCTAGAATGAAAAGCCTCATCCTGAGAGCAGATGCGGCGGAGACGGACAGTTATCTGAGGTTTTCCTATTTTTGTGCTTTAAAAGGATATACATTTATATGGACTTTTTAATGTTGTACATGTCTTAATTACAGTCATATCATCTAAAGTAGTTTCTCAGTTGAACATATTCAAAGGATGCTTTATATCTTTGCATTTTTTAATTTATATTTAAGAATTAATATAAAATTCTACCATATTATGAACACTCTTGCCAAAAGTTACTAAAATATAAGATTATTGATTACCCCTTTCTCATTGCTTAAGGCCAAATCTAACATAACCTGCCCCTTTTTTGAAGCAATAACCCACAGAATCATTTTATATACCATCCTCCACGTGTTTACTACTTTGAGTTGCTGAATTTTTATGTAAACCCGTAATTACTGTATTACACTTGTCAAATGCACCTATAATATCCTGATTCACAATAAACTATATTCATTACTATTTGAGGGCCTACTGACAAATGACACCAATATTTCTAACCTGTTTCTTTGTTCCCCTCTAAAAAATTCTATTTTTTGATTTCTAAGCAAGATACCTTCTGTCTGGTGTCTGTTATCCCATCTTTTGTATTGGGGCTATGCTTCTGCTTTTCCATTTTTCCTATCTCTTCTAAAAGTTAGATTTCCTGCAATATAATATTCTAGATGTTGGGTATGTGGATGGTCTGGTCTGTCTAATTGACAGGGGATGTTGGACTGAAAAAAGACTCATTGCCCATTTCATGACCCTAAATCATTAAGTCGTCCTTTCTCTTCAACTCTTTAGATTTCCTCACACCTGAATCCTCTGTCCCGATTACCAACTATGACATTGGGAGGAATACTCTAATAACTGGCATACAAACTGTGCAGACATATAATTTCCTGCTACCAGCAACGTTACTTGGAAAAGCTGGGAGCTTGTTCAAAATATTATCCCTACACAGACTGAAAAGCTAATGCATCTCTTGGCTGATTTTCATATTAACCATTTTTTGCCCAAATAAATTTAAAACAAAAACACCCTAAAATTAAGTCTAAAATAATAAAACTTAAAAGTTTAATCTCTAAGGATTATTCATAATTTGAAAAGATATAGATCATTTTTCTCATTATTTGCTTCATTTTTCTGAAAGCCTAATGGTTAGGAATTTGTTTTATTGTACTTTCTTGCAGTTACGTAGGTACTCTGCTATGTCAGTCATCCAAGGATACTCAAATAGAACTATTATTAGGGATTGTGCACTGTAATTTTACATAACATCCAAATTAACTCACTTTAGACCAAGCTTCACATTAACGCATACCCTCTTCCCTCTCCTACAAGAAGCTTGCAATTGCATACCTTCAATATTTATAGCAGGATTGTACAGGGTTTAAGACTGCATATAAAAATTCCATACATCCTGTACCAAGATTTGAGATTGACAGTGATTTTCTTCATTCTAAAGTCATAGCTGATTGAAGATTCTTTAGATAACTTTTCTACCCGCCTATCAGGTTCTCAGAAAGGCTGAAGCAGCTGGAACAGCCTTCCTGATGAGCAGAGAAGATTGCTGTAGAACAGCGAGTAAGAAGATGATAAGGGGAAAGGGAAGGAGGGAGGAAATGTTGGTCATTAATTTCCAGGCAGACTTAATTGTTCAGATATCTCTTTCCTGCTTATGAATCTTGTATGTTCATAAATAGTAATGCAAGAGGAAGAAGATCAATGGAGACAAAGGTTCCAAAAATGTAGAACAAGAACACAACAGTATGCATGCTTTTATCTTTTGTGGACAATCCAGCTACTGCTGGTTTAATGCCAGTTTTTTAATTCCCTATGAAAAGTTATTTTCTAGTAGTTATTGTCTTCCTCTTGCAGATTTTATTTCATTCTCCTGATAGTTGGTAAGTAGCTTTTTTATTAGTGAAACCCTGTCCACATCTTTCATTTCATGACCTGGCCAGTGAAACTCAGTCACTTCATTTCCTTTGGTGAGTGATACTATGCAATGTGATGACCTTTCAAAACATAGTCCAGTGCCACCATATTTCCGTAACTTTTTTTTTGCAGTCCTTGTATTTTTCCATCATTCAACACAGACATTCTTTGTTGCATTCAATATGAGTACAACTCTCTGTGAAATATTAAGTATTCCATTTCACTGGTATCAATTATTTTCTCCGTGTATCTTACCTGTTTCTCTCTCATTTTAGCTACAGGTTTGCATCTTGGAGAAGAAACTATTAATGTCTCCATTGATCTCATGTTATCCATGGCCGACATGAAAAATAATACTTCGCCTGCTTCTTTTAATTTCTCTAAGCCTTTTTGCTTCTCCCTGGAACATAGTGGGATAATTTTCAAACCCATGCTGTTTTTTCTATGGAAGGTAAGCAATCAACAATTATGAGGTTAATTCGACTGCTTGTTTTATGCTCAAGAGTTTGCTCCTATGAATAGTAATGTTAAAATGTAAGCTGCAATGGCACAATTTTGCGGTAGGTCTGTAAATGGGTGAACATCACACCCGTCTGAAACAAGATTGCTTAAATATCGAAATCGCACATCTGTGCTGTTAGCAAATTTCATGTATGGTGGATGGATTGTTCACAGATCATGCACCACTAACTTCTCCTATCTTTTTGCATAGAACATTTTCTCCGGTTGCTATGTTAATGATAAAGGCTTTCAGCTCAATTAACATTCTGGATGCATGTTGTACCCACATTACACTTGTTTTGAAAAGTGATTTTTCCCAGGTTTCTACTAGAACTGATTTGCATATTGATGAATGTAATATCTGCCATGGACCACTGCGGTCTGGGAATGGTTTGGAATGTCTCTCATTTCAACTAAAATTTACATTGTAAAATAGTACGATTTGGTGCAGTTTGATGAATGCAACTAAAACAGGTTTGTAAATATAAATTAGCATTTTAATCAAAGAATCCAGTTCACCACATGTGAATAACATGATTTTAAATAATTAAAAACATTTTAAAATATATTGTGCTGTTTACTAATTATATGTGTGCAATAGTCTGTTAATTAGCAAATTAAAAACAGTTATGTTTAATAGCTCTTAAAGTGTACCTATTAATATCCATGCACTGAAAGAAAAACCCTCGACTTCTTTGAAAACTTGCAAGTGAGGAAAAGTAGTGATATTTACAATGGTGATTAATTTCTGGAGGTCTGTGATGTTTTCTGGGTAGGGTTAATATTTAGTGCAAATCTTTTGAACTTCATTCAAAGATGCTTTCAGGAGTAACATTACATTTTTGAAACTGAAACACTGAAAGGATTGAGATCAAGATTAAACTATTGAGGCAGTGTTCCATTGCACCTTTGCCTGGTGCATTCAAGCTCAAACTATTTTTGCAATGACACTGGTTTATTCTATCTCAAAGCTGTTGTGACCTGCAGTTCTCTTCCATCACCCTCTGACCCCTATTGCAGAGCCAATTTTGTATTCAGTTTGTCAAATTACCCTGGATTCAACAAATACCTTTTCCATACCTTTAGGCTTAATACGCAGACCGTCTCTTAGTCTCTAATAGGCCATAAGTTCCCTGGTTATTCTTCTCCCCTGAATATGCTTATAAAATACCTTAATCTGGTCTGTCAGTGATATTACATGACCCCTCTTTACCTTCCTAATTTCCTTCTAAAGCGACTGGTTTGCCCTCAGCTCCATATATTTGTCATATACTACCTTTGTACTCTTTATCTAATCCTCAATACCCTTTGATATTCAACATTTGAAGAACTTGTTACCCCTGGCTTTTACCCTTACAGGGACATGGTGGCTGTCAATCCTTTGTGAAGTTCAGCATCACAACAGACAATTTAATTTTCATTTATTTTAGATATCAAAGATGGCAAATCTCAACAGCTCTTGGATTTCAATACTACAGCCAACCTACAGCAACTTCCCTGCCTTTTCTTCTAACTCCATCACTTGCCCAGTTTCACCCATGCTGTGTTTTCGCCATCCCTTCTGATTCCGCCCTCAGTAGAGGCTTCAGCTTCATCTCTTAAGATCTTTGGACTACCACCCTCAGTCTAGACTAAGGACCCATTTTGCCCTCTCTAGAATTCTCAAAACATCTTGACTGAAGGTACTGTTGTGTAGGGATTTGCAGCACTGTATTAGATCTACTGAGGAAGATGGGATATTGCTAAGTAATGATGTTATATGATTTGGAGGAGGAACTAGCAAGTTCATGCTGACACAACTGTGTTTCTATGTGATATTGCTGTACATACTACTTATTATAAATTACTATAAATAGCACATTGCATATTTAGATGGAAACGTAATGTAAAGATTTTTACTCCTCATGTATATGAAGGATGTAAGTAATAAAGTCAATTCAAATCAAGTGATGGCATTCCAAAGGTACTTGATACCCTTGTCCTTCTAGGTGATGGAGATCATGGGTTTGGAAGACACTGGCAAAGAATCTTTGATAAGTTTTGGCAGTGCATTTTGTAGATGGTTCAAAGGCTTCTTCTAACATCAAAATCTCAGTACAGACAACAGAAAAACTTGTAACGTTCCGTTATATTGGCTCGAGTATGTCTAGGGGAAATCCAGCCCAGCACCCGCCTCAACACTCTCCACAGGGTCGGTTGCCGCCCGAATCAATCACAAACATCAATCATCAACCAGCACACCCAGTAAATTTTAACAAGTACACTTTATAGATATTACTAATTCTATGACATTAATATACATTTGATACAGAGAGGAAAGTAATGAAAAAAAAAGGCGCCAACACTTATCAAAGTCCAAGTTCTTTGCGCGCTACGTTGGAGCTCAATTCGACTTCAGATGACCACCCGAGTTCCGTCGACTCATGGCTCGGGACCACCCTGAGTGATCGAACGGAGCCTCTCCACACGTCCGCGGTCTTCCTCGTCTCTCCTCCGACTCCCTGCCAAAACTCAGTCCACAGTCATATCATACAGCATGGTATCCGAAAACAAAATGATACATAACCACCCATTGACTAATAGAACCCTGTTATCTCATTTTAAAGTAAAACAAACTGTTAGCGCAAACTCTCTTCAGCGTTAAAGCACAACAAAGCCGCATTCCCCAGATTAACATAACAAAGTCGCCATTTTAAATGTAACAAAAGAAAGACCCCGTACACTCATTATTTCTGTCCACTATAATTCATTACACCAGGTTCTCTGAATGGAATATTAATGCTACCATTACCTTTTTAAAATGTAACTTAATCTCGAGTTAAGATAAAAATAATCAGAAAGCTTGGTTCGTACATCCTTTTTACAGTCCCATGTTGAACAGTAAAATAATCTATTGTAATTTCTTTTGTGGTAATTGTGATCATCTTTTTAATTGTCCTCTTTTACCTCATTGTGATAATTTTCTGAAATCCTGTTAGACTTTCCCACTTTAATCTTTTTCCAGTTCTTCAAAGCAATCTTTCCCTGACTTTTAATTGCGGGTTTATTTAAATCAGCATTTTAATATTATTTTCTAGCTTTGGCCAAAGCGATCAGTTTAAAAATGAACATCTTCTTTAAAACTGGAGAGAGAGATTAGAGGACTGGTTTAGGGGACGAATGTAATGCTTAAAAGATGATAATCAGCAGAGAGCATATCATCAATGTCAATGCAGTGTTTAAAATCAGGAGAAGGCAAGAAGCCAGAAGAGGGAATATAAAAGGAGCATATATGTAGCTGCAAGAGGTTGGAGACATAAAAGATATGTCTTCTGGACCTACTCCTGTGGCCAGTAGGGACACAAACATCATAGCCAAAGGCATAGCAACATCTTTTTATTGGCCATTTTGTAATTGTCTAATTACTGAAAAGGAATCTCTTGCTTCTTGTGTTAAGAAATGGCTCCTGCGACCTGAAACTAAACCTTGGGCTAAGGTTTCATAAGTGGTAGGGATCATTTTACTTTTCTTGCATGGTCTCCTAGTATTGTGAATAATGAATGTCAAAGAATAATTAACCACTGAACAGGAGGTGGTGAGGGAAGGTTGAGGGCTGGGATGGTCATTGGGTGTCAGGGAAATGATCACTTAGGAAAGGAGGACTGTGAAACATTTGAGACATGGGTAATGTGTTATGTAGCAGTTGAGAATCATGAAATCATTGAGGATTTGGTAAACACAAGATGCTTGAACGTTAGTGGGGAGGGAAAATCAGGTTGAGAGGTGGTCAGATACAGGGTTTGGTTGGCATAATTGCTTCAGAGGTGATCAGAAAAGGTCAAACATCAATAGGAAGGGGCTAGTGGGAGCAGTCACTAACAGAACACTTCACAGAAAGCACTCACTTCGAGGAAGATAAATTATAAGAAAACTTTTCTTTGGAAAAATATTTGGATTTAAAGGCAAAGGTACAGAAACACTTATAACTGCCGCTACAATGAAATGAAATCAAGGAGCTGAGACACTGAGGTCAATCCCTAGGAACCATGCAGTCACATAAATCTAAAGTCATTATAACAAAGTGCTGTTACTCCATTGTAGAGAGTCAAAAGCCATTTCAACTGAACAAGTTTGACTACTTCCTATTAATTAGACATTGATTATTAATTGTGATATAAACAATGAATCCTATAGATAAGATGTGAAGTTTAATCAGGTTCGTGGGTCTGGCAATTGATACAGAAAACACTCTCTCTGAATAGGTATATTAATTATTTATTTACAATCAGTAAACATTCAACCAAACACTCATGTTCCCCAAGTTACAGACACTACAAAGCTGAATATTCAATAATATGCATACATTCGACAAATATATTTGGTCAAAGGTGCATGTAAAGAATACCTTCTCAATGGTTTTGAGCATCCTTGCATTAAACAAAGGAAGAAGAGAGCAAGCTCCTTCCATGTGCTACTTTAAATACCCAGGATATTTGAAACTGGACTCCAGGCAGTTATCCAATGGGAAAAGCAGCTGCAACTTCTAAACTAATCAATCACAACAGAAGCAACTTCCAACAATCAGAATCAGGCACACCCCCACAAGACATTAGATAAGAAGTTCATGGAAATGTTCAGCTGTCACTGTTGGTAGATCAAAAGCCACTGCACCAGGACTTACATTGAACATGGAATACCGAACATAGAATCGTACAGCATAAAAAAAAGGCCCTTCAGTCCAATATGCAACATGTCTGTGCCCACATAATGGCAATCCAATTAATTCCATCTGCCAGCTCCTGATCTACATGCCCCTACTCCCTACCTGTCTAAATACATGTTAATTGTATCTGGTTCTACCACTTCCCTGGCAACACGTTCCAAGCATCTACCACTCCCTTTAAAAAAATTTCTTTGAAAAATTTCCTTTAAACTTTCTTCCTGTCAGCTTAAAGCTATGCCATCTAGTATTTGACATTTCAACTCTGAGAAAAAGACTATCTTATGCTTATAATTTTATACATCTCTGTCAGGTCACTCCTCAAGCATTGATGCTCCAGGGGAAACTATCCAAGTTTGTCCAACTGCAGTTTACAGCTAATACTTTAATCCAGGCAATATCCTGCAGAAACTCTTCTGCATTCGCTCCAAAACCTCCACATCCCTCCTGTAGTGTGATGATCAGAATTTTATACAATTGCCTTTTTGTGGCCTATTTGAAGTTTTATACAACTGCGACATGAATTCCTAACTCTTATATTCAGTTCCTTAACTGATGAAGGCAAACATATCATCTACCTTCCTTACTACTTGTCTTGCCATTTTCAAGGAGCATGTACAAAATGCTGGAGAAACTCAGCAGGTCAAGTCAGGCATTATCTACGTAAAGGAATAAACAGTCGATGTTTTGGGCCAGGACCCTTCATCAGAACTGGAAAGACACCAGGATAAGAAGATGGAAGGAGGGGAAAGGTTACAAATTACAAGGTGATAGGTAAAACCAGGTGAGAAGGAAGGTAGGTGGATAGGGATGAAGTAGGAAGCTGGGAGGTGATAAGTGGAAAAAGTAATGGGCTGAAGAAGGAATCTGATAGGAGAGGAGGGTGGATCCCTGGAGAGGTGATAGGCAGGTGGCGAGAAGAGAAAAAGTAAGAGGGGAACCAAAGTAGGGAACGGTTGAAGATGGAAGGGGGTGGTGTGGGGTGGTGTGGAAAGGGGTGTGTTAAATAACTCAAAGTTAGAGAAATCAATGTTCGTGCCATCAGATTGGAGGCTACCCAGACAATATAAGTTGTTTCTCCTCCAACTTGAGAGATGCCTCATCGTGGCTGTAGAAGCTATGGATCTGAGCATGAAGATCTCTCTGTACATCAGTGCTGTGAAGGATCCCTGCCATTTATTGTATACCCAATTCCCCTATGGTTCATACAATTTGCTTTCTATAAACCACTAATTTCTTGTTGCTAGTTCCTTCTGACTCCTTTAGTTTTACACCTTAATTTTTACTTAATGAAGAGATACCATAAACGACCCTTCCCATTTTAAATGATGCAATTTATGTGTCATGCTACTTTGCACCCAGAATTAATTCACAATGTACCTGAATTTTAGATGTATTTACTTATTTATCATTGTTTGTTTCAATCTATACCAAGAACTAGAATTTAATGGCTTTATTAGTGTTGATCAAACATTTTTCAACCAACAGATTTTACAGTGGCTCGCTTTCATTTAATAACTTTTTCTAGTTCAAAGTTCAAAGTGTATGAATGATCAAAGTATGCATGCGTTATACAACCTTGAGATTCATCTCCTTACCGGCAGCCACAAAACAAAGAAACTCAAAAGAAACCATTAGTAATAGAAGACCATTTAAGCACCCAATGTGCAGAGAGGAAAAAAAACAAAATGTGCAAACAATAAATGCAAGCACGTAGCGTTCAGAATTGAGGTCTGTGAAAGGGAGTCAAAGACACGAAGCCGCAGCCTTTACTCAGCTCAGAGCTGAGTAAGCATCGCGAGGCAGTGAGCTAAACTGGCCTGTCCCTCCCCTCTGGCTCTGACAACCCGACTTTATCAACTTGGACTGGCACTCAAACATCAGGTTCTGTTGCTTTGCTACACTGTGGGGCCTGGACCATGCCAACTCGATTCAGCCTGCACCTGACCTTTCTATTTGGGTCCGGTGCTTAAATTGATCGAACCTCAGGTCTTTCCTCGCTCCTGGTGACGGGCTCACTGCCTCGCCTCTGTTCTGCCGCATCAAATTGCCTCCAACTCCAAAAGGAAGTTACAGGCCATTGTTTTGCGCTGATCGTTTACCAGAAAAAAAGTCATTATTGAAGTATTTAGTTATTTCCTGTATTTTGTTTGCTGTTGAAAAGTATTTGCTGAACTTCACCAGTGCCATCATAAACTGGAAGGCCTGAAGGGTTGTTACACATGCCTCAATTAAGATTGTTAAATTTATTACACCTACTGTTCTATTGTAAAAGCTAACTCTATTCTCCTCTCTCTTAGATTTCAAGGTAATCAATATCTACTCTTCCAGGAGTCTCCTTTTGCTTGATTGATAAATGGCATGTGATAGAAGGAGTAAGCCTTGTAGGGATGCAAGTAACTTTGAATAACAATGGCAAATAATCCCATCAAACATGCAAAGAGCTCTGCATCCTGAACTAGATTCTTCCATTTTATCGGTAATGTAAACTGGAACAGTTTGAATGTGATTTCCTGCGAACTATCATCAAAACAACAGGCTACTTTCTAAATAGACTGTGCATTTTTCCCGAGGTCAGGTAACTTCAGATCAATTCACAAAATGGTCTGATCTCATATACCCTGTTATTTGAGATCTATAGTCAAAAAAAATGTAATGTTATTGATCCAGCACTGAATGCATATTCTGGTCCCACTGTGAGCGGCAGGGTGCCCACAGTATTCTTATAGTTTACTAAATAATTAGCTTGTGTAGCATTCATGCTTATCCCTGTGGAAGTGCAGGACTACACAGTTTTCTTTATGATTGTAGACAAATGAGATATCTTCATAGCTTTCATTCTGGCACTGCGGTGCTGCTGAAAATCACTAAGTGAAAGGTGCTCATAGCACTTCGATTGATTCTATGCTAAATGGAATGTATGAATGCTGCTACTGTAGTAAATTTACTAAATCGAAGGCAAGGCCAACAGTATTGCTGAGCTCCCACAGAGTGGCAATTCCACTGTGTGAGTGCTGATTGTGAATACATGGCAAGTCTCCATTCCTTTGTGCAGCTGGGTGGAACTGCTCTTGCTTGCTTTTATTCTAATTCGTTGAAACGCGCCTAGAGAATCATCCCTGCATTGTTACTATGGAATCCCTCAGGGTTATTTCAATTACACTCAGTGCAAACATCTGTTCATCAAGACCTCTGCTACCCTATTTTACTTCCATTCAAGTCTTGTCCGCCCATCTCAACTGTACCTGTTTCTCTTTCTGACTGCATTAAATCTTAAGACCCTCAGGCACTTTTTCAAGTCCCTCCATGACTTCTCCTACACATGAAGGTATCAGGCTGCCTTACATTAAGTTCAGCTTTGAGAACTTCCTACATAAACTTCGGCTTGGCTTAGTAGAGGAACAGAGTCATGGAACAGTACAGTGTGGAAACAGGCCAATCAGCACAACTTGTTCATGCCAGACAGTGGGTGCCCTTTCATGCTAATCCCAGTTCCCAGCACTTGGTTCATAATCTTTATGCTCAGGAGAGTCAAGACCTCATTCAGACTTCTTAAATGCTGTCAGTGACCTGATTTCGACCATTCTCTCCGATGGTGCATTCCAAGTATTTACCTTTCTCTGGGTGAAAAGAGAACTCCTCTTCTAAATCTCCCCATCCCCTTCCTAAATCTAGTTAAGTTTTACCTACCTCTGATATGGGAAACAGTTTGCTGCAGTCGATCCATCTGCAGCCCTCATGATTTTATCAAAAAAAATATTTTTAAGTGATGTCCTCTCTTACCCTCTGCTCCAGGGAGAGCAGACCTATCTTCATCAGTCTCTCCTCATAACTGTATTGCTTTATTCATGCACTGTCCTAGTGAATCTACTCTGCACCACCACTTCCTTTAGCATGGTGACCAGAACTGCACACTGTACTTCGGAGCATAGCCCACCTCGACTTATGAAGCCTATATTCCATAACCCTTCCTGTCAATGCTTTCTACCTGTGTTGCAACCTGCAAGGACTATGGATTTAAGGATCTATGGATTTGTGCTCCAAGGCCCCTCTGTTCCTCAATACAGACTGTGACTTTAACGCTCATGGTGTATATTCTAACCTCATTAATGCTCTCAGAATGCATCACCCCTCCTTTGTCTAGATTAAACTCCATCTATGATGTTTCAGCCCATTTCACCATCACAATAATATAGTAATATAGAATCCCCTATCACCATGGCAATCACTGTCCCAGTCCTGTAAACCACTCCCACCTCCACCTCCAACTTCTTGTTAACCATCAGTTGCCGCTCCCCCCACTTGGTTAAGATGCAATCCGTCATTAAGTCATGAGGTCATAAGTTCGTACAGAAAGGAAGCAGGCCTCTTAGCCATACCTGTCCACATATAAGCCCACTGTGGTGCCACAGTCTGTTTTATACCCTGGCCTGTCATGAGAAACCAACAAGGCTCTTAAATAAAGCTTTAAAGGAGGCATTGAGATGGAGCAATGCAGTGAAGTTTTTCATACAGGATGTTGATATGAGTGACTGTTTTTTTGAATACATTAAGCAGGAAAACAGCTAAAGTAACCAGGCCATGTAATGATGTGGCCGTATTCAAGTCTGACTTCCTATACTGCCCATTGAACTCCTATAATCAAGCTGGTAACAAGATTGGCATTTCAATATGACAGGTTTCAGCAAATTTGCACTTGTCCTCACAATTTTTGGAAATGTTAACATCAGCATCATTACTTTGGTAGAATACATTTACCAACGTTCGAAACTGTTGATCAATTCAGAACTTCCTTTTGAAACACCTTTTGTTTGTGAGAATGGTCAAACATCAAACAGAATGACAATTCTATAAGACAATGGATTAATTTATTAAATCAATCCATTAATACGTTCACCAGATACAGAGTGGTTTAAGACTGTGTCATTAGAAGAGAGAATGTGTCAATCAATTGACATGCCAAGATTTCATAGTACAAAAAGGGTGGTTCCAGGATGAGATGTAATAAATCATAATTACAGAAGCAAGACTCCTCAAAGTGATCACCAGAAGAATAGTGTTTGAAATCCAAGAGTTGAAGATAAGACCATAAGACCATAAGATACAGGAGCAGAAGTAGGTCATTTGACCCATCTAGTCTGCTCCACCATTTAATCATGGGTTAATCTAATTCTTCCAGTCATCCCCACTCCCCTGCCTTCTCCCCACTCTGTTTGATGCCCTGGCTAATCAAGAACCTATCTATCTCTCCCTTAAATACACCCAATGTCTTGGCCTCCACAGCTGCTTGTGGCAACAAATTCCACAGATTTACCACCCTCTGACTAAAGTAATTTCTCTGCATCTCAGTTCTAAAAGAACATCCTTTAATCCTGAAGTCATACCCTCTTGTCCTAGAATCCCCTACCATGGGAAATAACTTTGCCATATCTAATCTGTTCAGGCCTTTTAACACTTGGAATGTTTCTATGAGATTCCCCTCTCATTCTCCTGAACTTCAGGGAATACAGCCCAAGAGCTGCCAGACGTTCCTCATATGGTAACCCTTTTATTCCTGGAAGCATTCTCATGAATCTTCTGTGAACCCTCTCCAATGTCAGTATATCCTTTCTAAAATAAGGACCCCAAAGCTACACACAATACTCCGTGTGGTCTCACAAGTGCCTTATAGAGCCTCAACATCACATCCCTGCTCTTATATTCTATACCTCTAGAAATGAATGGCAACATTGCATTCACCTTCTTCACAACCGACTCAACCTGGAGGTTCAGCTTTAGGGTATCTTGCACAAGGACTCCCAAGTCCCTTTGCATCTCTGCATTTTAATTTCTATTCCCATCTAAATAATAGTCTGCCCGTTTATTTCTTCCACCAAAGTGCATGATCATACACTTTCCAACATTGTATTTCATTTGCCACTTCTTTGCCCATTTCCCTAATCTATCTAAGTCTCTCTGCAGGCTCTCTGTTTCCTCAACACTACCCGCTCCTCCACCTACCTTTGTATCATTGGCAAATTTAGCCACAAATCCATTAATACCACAGTCCAAATCATTCACATACATCAATAAAAGCAGTGGTCTCAACACTGACCCCTGTGGAACTCCACTAGTAACCGGCAGCCAGCCAGAATAGGATCCCTTTATTCCCACTCTCTGTTTTCTGCTGACCAACCAATGCTCCATCCACAATAATAACTTCCCTGTAATTCCATGGGCTCTTATCTTGCTAAGCAGCCTCCAGCCTCATGTGCGGCACCTTGTCAAAGGCCTTCTGAAAATCCAAGTACACCACATCTACCACATCTCCTTTGTCTACCCTGCTTGTAATTTCCTCAAAGAATTACAGTAGGTTAGTCAGGCAGGATTTTCCTTTCAGGAAACCATGCTGACTTTGGCCTATCTTGTCATGTGCCTCTAGGTATTCTGTAATCTCATCCCTAACAATTGATTCCAACAACTTCTGAACTACTGATGTCAGGCTAACAGGTCTATAGTTTCCTTTCTGCTGCCTCCCACTCTTCTTAAATAGCGGAGTAACATCTGCAATTTTCCAGTCATCCAGTACAATGCCAGGATCTATCGATTCTTGAAGGATCATTGTTAATGCCTCCGCAATCTCTCCAGGTTCTTCGGCCAGTTCCCCTCTCATGCCAGTCAAGATGACTGTGTATTTGAGTGGTGTTTAAATGTGAAGGGAAACATGGGTAAAAGAGTTCAGCATATTTGTGTAGGGAAGTATTTGTCATACAAGGCCATTAAGAGAAAAATTGAGTCGTTCTGCTTGTGTTCCTGACCAATGTTACCCTGCTTGGAAGGGTTCAGGATAGATTTAGGAATCATAGTGTTAAGGATCTATCTATAAACTCAGATACTGTCGTCTTTGAAGTATCTTTCCATATAACCATATTACAATTACAGCACGGAAACAGGCCATCTCAGCCCTTCTAGTCCGTGCCGAATGCTTACTGTCACCTAGTGCCATCTACCTGCACTCAGCCCATAACTCTCCATTCCTTTCCTGCCCATATAGCTAACCAACTTAACTTTAAATGACAATATCAAGCCTGCCTCCACCACTTCTACTGGAAGCTCGTTCCACAGAGCCACCACTCTCTGAGTAAAGAAGTTCCCCCTCGTGTTACCCCTAAACTTTTGCCCCCTAACTCTCAACTCATGTCCTCTTGTTTGAATCTCCCCTACTCTCAATGGAAAAAGTCTATCCACGTCAACTCTATCTATCCCCCTCAGAATTTAAAATACCTCTATCAGGTCCCCCTCAACCTTCTATGCTCCAAAGAATAAAGACCCAACTTGTTCAACCTTTCTCTGTAACTTAGGTGCTGAAACCCAGGTAACATTCTAGTAAATCTTCTCTGTACTCTCTCTATTTTGTTGACATCTTTCCTATAATTCGGTGACCAGAACTGTATCCAATACTCCAAATTTGGCCTCACCAATGCCTTGTACAATTTTAACATTACATCCCAACTCCTATACTTAATGCTCTGCTTTATAAAGGCCAGCATACCAAAAGGTTTCTTCACCACCCTATCCACATGAAATTCCACCTTCAGGGAACTATGCACCATTATTCCTAGATCTTCAATGCCCTACCATTTACCATGTATGTCCTATTTTGAATAGTCTACCAAAATGTGGCACCTCACACTTATCAGCATTAAACTCCATTTGCCATCTTTCAGCCCACTCTTCTAACTGGCCTAAATCTCTCTGCAAGCTTTGAAAACCTACTTCATTATCCACAATGCCACCTATCTTAGTATCATCTGCATACTTACTAATCCAATTTACCACCCCATCATCCAGATCATTAATGTATATGACAAAAAACATTGGACCCAGTACAGATCCCTAAGGCGCACCACTAGACACTGGCCTCCAATCTGACAAACAGTTATCCACCACTACTCTCTGGTGTCTCCCATCCAGCCACTGTTGAATCCACTTTACTACTTCAATATTAATACCTAACAATTGAACCTTCCTAACTAACCTTCCATGTGGAACCTTGTCAAAGGTCTTACTGAAGTCCATATAGACAACATCCACCACTTTACCCTCGTCAACTTTCCTTCCACCTTTAAGATGCTCCTTAAAACCTATTTCCTTCATCAAGCCTTTGATTATCTGTCTCAGCATGTCCTTCTGGAAATCACAGTAAAAGTTCAGTTTCATAGTGCTTCTGCCAAGTGCATCAGGATATTCTGTTATTGGAGATGCTTTATTGTTGACAAAACAGCATGTCTCTTGATTTCTCCCACATGGAAAGTGATGTGCAACAAACCATCACATTTGGACCATCAATGTTACAGTTTAGATCTACTCAGCACTATCATCACTGGCAAAATATTGAACATATATTTCATTTCAGAATAATATTGGAATTTTGTTCTGATGAGTAGAAAATAATTGAAGAAGAGATAGACTTAAAAATACTCTTCCATGTTAAGACCTAAATTTAGGTATTTGTACATTAAGGTGACAGTTGCCAATATTTTTTTATCAGCTTTGAAGTATCATATCTTTAATGGTGTCACCTCCAATTATTGTCCTGAGGGAATGAGTCCAAATTAGTATTCACTTGTGGTTTTCACTCATCAAGCTAATGGTTTCAATACCAGGGGATGCTAATTAGGTGTGACGCTGAGACCAATTCATTGAATTTAGTTCCTTTGAAGATCTCTGTCATGTTGACTTGTCAGTGAAATGAGTAAAGTCAGAATGTCAGTGCGGTAGAAATAATTCTGTTCAGCTTTATGAACAAGCACAGAGCAAGTCAGTGTATGAAGAATGAAGGATCCCACTGGGAATTTCACTAAAGGAAATGCTTTGCAGCTAACGATCAGCAGAGTTTACTGTTGAGGGCCTGTAGTACACAGTGAGCATTTTACAGAAAATAGAGCAGAAATCAAAACCAAATGAAAATTAGACTTGTGGCATCATGAAGTAACTTGGATGCATTTTACAATATCACCAGTTTCCTTGTAGTTTTTATTAATAATAGGGCCATTTGATTATGTTATTGGAGTTTAATTTGCATAGAAATTTAGTTTATCTGAATATTCATGACAATGGAATATAAAAAAGATAAGAGTGCACAGGACTTTATAATATTAGAAGAGGTGGCCATGAAGTATAAATTATATGAGAACCATGACAAAGGATGACACGATAATGAAGAAATAGAAAATGCTAAACAGCTGGAATTCTACAGAACATTTTAAAAAATCCTTAAGTTTTATATTACGATTTGAGCACTTTGTTGTTGTTCACAGACAAAAATAACCTGAAAAGTGAGATATTTCAGCACGTTCTGATCTGATGAGGTGCAAAACCACAGCAGATGTTATTTTTGAAGTTATTTTGTAATTAAAATCAAAGTAAGCAGAAAACCTGGTATTGCTGGTAGTCAGCACTTTATGCCATTTCAGAACTACATACAAACTTGTCAAAGCTGTAACCATTATTTTTCTTTATTCTGTGAAATTTAATCTTGAAATGTATTTTCACTTATGTGGGCCCATGCTAGGGCATCAAATGATTGGTATTAAAACTGAACTGTGGTCATGATTTTTACAGTATTTACTATGCTCCCTCTGTCTATTGATGAGTGATGTTTTGAATAGTGTTCAGTTTGCTTTCATGCTGATCAAATATCAAAATGGTACAAGAAACAGAAGCAAGAGGAGGTGCTTTCATCATTCAATAAGCCCAAAGCTGATCTTTTTGCTCAGTTCCACCTTCCTGCACTAATCCATCATCCATTGATTCATATAATATTTACAAATCTAAAACAAAAGCCTGAACATCTGTACCACCTGGTGCAAGGACAGATATTATCATGCTGTTATAAGGCTATTGAATGGTTATCTAGTATGATAAGCTGGACTGTAAACCTTGCAGTCTACCTTGCTGTGGCCTTGCACCTGATTATTCGGCTACATTGCACTTTCTCTGTAACTGTAACACTTTATTCTGCATTCTTTTATTGTTTTTCCTCTTACCACCTCAGTGCACTGTTGTAATGAAATGGTTTATATGGATGCCATGAAAAACAATCCATGTACTAGATATGCGTGACACTAATAAACCAATTTACTAATTTATTGATCAAAAATCCATTGATTAATTTATTTCAGCTTTATCACTTATATCTCCTTTTCTTTGTTCTCTTGAATTAAGTGTTACCAGTTTGTTATGGATGAGCATTGCCAGGTCTCTTTGAAGATGACATTAGTGAATTTGATTTTGTTAACTGGCTAAGGAATTCCATAACGCATGAAGAGATGTATTCTTAGGTTGTGATATTAAGGGCACAGTGAACCTATCAGCAGTAATCTAACTTGCATTATCCAGCTTGTCATTGAAAAGCAACCTTTATTTGAACAATGCGATGTAACAAGAGTTGTACTGTTTGAATGAGAAGCTTGAGATGTGGTGGTTTAATGGGCAATCACAACATGAGAACAACAAACTACTAACTGCATCCCTCAGAATCAGAATCAGGTTTAATATCATGAACGTATGCGGCAGCAGTACAGCGCTTAACATAGAAACAAACTATAAATTATAATAAGAAATATGTACAGTGGATTCTATTAAATTCGGACACAGAGCACTTTGGCCCAATTAAGGTCTGCTCCAACTAGCTGAAGTCTCATGGAAATAGGTAAAAATATACAAACAATACAACTACCATTTAACCAAATAATAAATTATGTATTTAAATGTAATTCAGAAAAAATAGAACACTAGGAATAATACTACAATGCTATAAAACTGTGTAATAGTTCCTAAAAGTTATTGCCAGAGGAATTCATCCAGTAGCATACTCTGTTGTGTTCTTTTGACTGTAAATGAACAAAATCAGTGCTGACACCCTGTGCAGATAATTGATCCATTATGTGATTCATTGTTTTCTTTGAACGTGATAGTATTGCCTGTTTGTAGTCAAGGGAACAATCCGGCTGGCTTTAAAAAAGGCCTGTTTCATTAGCCCTGTAGATATCATCTGCACAAAATTTTTGAAGCAAGTCAGGGAGCTTTGTACATTTCCAGGTTTCTGCACTTACAGCATTAGCACTATCTTCCTTGCCGCGTGCTTTCTTGAATTTAATTTGGTGTCTACATTTCCATCAAGACAGCCAACTATATGTTGTTTTAAATCTCCGTGTCCATCTTCTTAGCTAGCTCCTCTGACATTTTTTTTTAACATTGGTCCACTTACATGCACACCTCGTCCAGTTACAATGGAAAACCATTGATTGAAGGTTTCTTCAACATCTGGATCTTTACCCTCACACTTTTGTTTTCGGAATGTTCTCTATTGACCCTTGTGTAATGCCTATTCTTTTCGCAGATGTACCAAGCTTGGGATTATAGATATTGGCACTCCAGTGATCTCTGCCAGCTGACAATGAATGATGTTAGGCTTTTAATTTGGTCCAGTAGGGTAATTTTTCAGCTCGTGTCAAATCTTTTCATGGCATCTTGGCACGAGTCTGAAATTTTTAGATGTCAAAATAAAGAAACAAAATGATGAAAAATCACTTTCATGAATTGATGAAAAATGATGAATTGGCGTCCGTCAGCCCAGACGGATCACATACCACAAACACATGCAACTGACGCTATTTAAAAAACGTTCATTTGGTGTAATGTCTAATGGCCACACAAATGCATGTGAATGACACCAAGTTCTGCAATAGTTTGGCAATAGTCTCTTGTCCCAACTATGTGGCATGGTGTCCCGAATAACTGAAGGGAATCCTGGCTATTTTCTCGACTACTTTTTGTTCTTAAGAGTTGTCTCCAATAATCAGCTATGCTGATTAACCAATGGCCCAGTTAACTGGAATCCATTGTATACAGTGCCTGTAAAAAGTACTCACCCTCCCACCCCTTAGAAGTTTTCATGTTTTATTGTTTTACAACATTGAATCACAGTGGATTTAATTTGGCCTTTTTGACTCCAATCAACAGAAATAGACTCTTTCGTGTCAAAGTGAAAACAGATCTCTACAAATTGATATAAATTATTTACAAATATAAAACACAAAGTAATTGATTGCTTAAGCATTCATCCCCTTCAAGTCAGTATTTAGTAGATGCATCTTTAGTAACAATTACAGCCTTCAGTCTTTGTGGATAAATCTCAATCAGCTTTGCATATCTGGACACTGCAATTTTTCTCCATTCTTCTTTACAGTGGCATGCAGAAGTTTGGGCACCCCTGGTCAAAATTTCTGTTACTGTGAATAGCTAAGTGAGTAAACGATGATCTGATTTCCAAAAGGCATAAAGTTAAAAATGACACATTTCTTTGATATTTTAAGCAAGATTACTTTTTTATTTCCATCTTTTACAGTTTCAAAATAACAAAAAAGGAAAAGGGCCTGAAGCAAAAGTTTGGGCACCCTGCATGGTCAGTACTTAGTAACATCCCCTTTGGCAAGTATTGCAGCTTGTAAATGCTTTCTGTAGCCAGCTAAGAGGCTTTCAATTCTTGTTTGGGGGATTTTCACCCATTCTTCCTTGCAAAAGGCTTCTAGTTCTGTGAAATTCTTGGGCCATCTTACATGCACTGCTCTTTTGAGGTCTGTCCACAGATTTTCGATGAAGATTAGGTCGGGGGACTGTGAGGGCCATGGCAAAACCTTCAGCTTGCGCCTCTTGAGATAGTCCATTGTAGATTTTGAGGTGAGTTTAGGATCATTATCCTGTTGTAGAAGCCATCCTCTTTTCATCTTCAGCTTTTTTACAGACGGTGTGATGTTCGCTTCCAGACTTTGCTGGTATTAAATTGAGTTCATTCTTCCTTCTACCAGTGAAATTTTCCCTGTGCCATTTGCTGCAACACAAGCCCAAAGCATGATCTAACCACCCCCATGCTTAACAGTTGGAGAGGTGTTCTTTTCATGAAATTCTGCACCCTTTTTTCTCCAAACATACCTTTGCTCATTACGGCCAAAAAGTTCTATTTTAACTTCATCAGTCCACAGGTCTTGTTTCCAAAATGCATCAGGCTTGTTTAGATGTTCCTTTGCAAACTTCTGACGCTGAATTTTGTGGTGAGGACGCAGGAAAGGTTTTCTTCTGATGACTCTTCCATGAAGGTCATATTTGTACAGGTGTCGCTGCACAGCAGAACAGTGTACCACCACTCCAGGGTCTGCTAAATCTTCCTGAAGGTCTTTTGCAGTCAAACGGTGTTTTGATTTGCCTTTCTAGCAATCCTACGAGCAGTTCTCTCGGAAAGTTTTCTTGGTCTTCCAGACCTCTACTTGACATCCACTGTTCCTGTTAACTGCCATTTCTTAATTACATTACGAACTGAGGAAACGGCTACCTGAAAACGCTTTGTTATCTTCTTATAGCCTTCTCCTGCTTTGTGGGCATCATTTATTTTAATTTTCAGAGTGCTAGGCAGCTGCTTAGAGGAGCCCATGGCTGCTGATTGTTGGGACAAGGTTTGAGGAGTCAGGGTATTTATAAAGCTTTGAAATTTGCATCACCCGGCCTTTCCTAATGATGACGATGAACAAGCCATAGCCCTAACAAGCTAATTAACGTCTGAGACCTTGGTAAAAGTTATCTGAGAGCTCAAATCTCTTGGGGTGCCCAAACTTTTGCATGGTACTCCTTTCCTTTTTTTTACTCTAAAATTGTACAAAACAAAAATACTACACTAATCTTGCTTAATATGTTGAAAAGAATGCTTCATCTTTAACTTTATGACTTTTCGAGATCAGTTCATCTTCTACTCACTTAACTATTCACAGTAACAGAAATTTTGACCAGGTGTGCTCAAACCTTTGCATGCCATTGTACAAAACTGTTCAAGCTCTGTCAGATTGCATGGGGATTTTGAGTGAACAGCCCTTTTCAAGTCCAGCCATGAATTCTCAATTGGATTGAGATCTGGACTCAGACTTGGCCACTCCAGGACATTAACTCTGTTGTTTTTAAGCTATTCCTGTGTAGCTTTGGCTTTATGCTTGGGGTCATTGTCTTGCTGGAAAATAAATCTTCTCGCAAGTTGTAGTTCTCTTGTAGACTGCATCAAGTTTTCCTCCTGGAATTCTCTGTATTTTGCTGTATTCATTTTACCTCTACCTTCCCAAGCCTTTCAAGGCCTGCTGCAGAGAAACATCTCCACAGCATGATACAGCCACCATCGTGCTTCACAGTAAGGATGGTGTGTGTGTGCTTTCTCTTTGCCACTGTTCCATAAAGCTGTGACTGGTGATGTACCTAGGCAACAGTTGTTGTATGTGCAGTTTCTCCCATCTCAGCCTTGTAACTCCTCCAGAGTTGTCGTAGATCTCTTGGTGACCTCCCTCACTAGTCCCCTTCTTGAACAGTCCCTCAGTCTTTGAGGATGACCTGCTCTAGGAAGATTTACTGTTGTGCCATATTCTTTCCATTTCTTGATGATTGACTTAACTGTACTCCAAGGGATATTCAGTGACTTGGAAATTTTCTTATATCCATTGCCTGACTTGTGCTTTTCAATAACATGCTTCGAGTAGTCTTTTGTCTTCATGGTGTAGTTTTTGCCAGGATACCAGCTCACTAGCAGTTGGACCTTCCAGATACAGGTGTATTTTTACTACAATCAGTTGAAACACCTTGACTGCACACAGGTTTCCAAAAACAGATCTCTATTTAACTAATTGTTACTTCTAAAACCAATTGGCTGCACTGGTGATAATTTGGTGTGTCATATTAAAGGGTGTGAATACTTATGCAATCAATTATTTTGTGTTTTATATTTGTAATTAATTTAGGTAACCTTGCAGAGATCTGTTTTCACTTTGACATGAAAGTCTTTTTCTGTTGTTCAGTGTCAAAAAACCACATTAAATCCTTTGTGATTCAATGTTGTAAAACAATAACACATGAAAACTTCTAGGGGTGGGAGTGAAAACTTTTAATATTCACTATATATAAATTAAATAAGTCGTGCAAATAATAAGGAGGAAAATAGCGAGTCGTTTTCATGGATTGTTTCATTGTCCGTTCAGATATCTGAGGGTGGACCTGTTCCTAAAAGTGTTGAGTGTGTGGCTTCAGGAACTTGTACCTCCTCCCTGATGGTAACAAAAGGAAGAGGGCATGTCCTGGGTGATGGGGATCATTAATGATGAGTGCCAGCTTTCTGAGGCATCACCTTTTGAATTTTTCCTCTATGCTGTGCAGACTTGTGTCCATGATGGAGCTGGCTGAGTTTACAACTTTCTGTAACCTTTTCTGATCCTTTGCAGTGTCCCCTCCATACTAGATGGTTAGAATGCTCTCCATGGTACATCTGTAGAAATTTGCACGTGTCTTTGGCGACATCTCAAAGCTCTTCAAACTCCTAATGAAATATAGCTGCTGATATACCTTCTTTGTAATTGCATCAACATGCTGGGCCCAGGATAGACCTTCAGAGAAGTTGACACCCAAAAACTTGAAACTGCTCAGCCTTTCCACTGCTGATCCCTCGATGAGGACTTGTTCCCTCGACTTCCCTTTCCTGAAGTCCACAATCAATTCCTTGGTTTTACTGATATTGTGTGCAAGGTTGTTTTGTATCATCACTCAACCAGCTGATCTATCTCACTCCTGTTTACCACCCTTTGAGATTCTGTTAACAACTGTCAACATTAACATCAGCAAATTTATAGATGGCATTTGAGCTGTGCCTAGCTACACAGTCGTGGATGTAGAGAGAGTAGAGCAGTGGACTAAGCACACATCCCTGAGGTGTGCCAGTGTTGATTGTTAGTGAGGGGATGTTATTTCCATTCTGTATTGACTGTCATGTTCTGATGAGGAAGTCAAAGATCTAGTTGCAGAGGGAGTTACGGAAGCCAAGATTGTAAAACTTGCTGATGATTATCGATTATTAATTTCTGGTTTTCCATTGAGAAAATGGTCTTTTTGAATCTTTGCAGACCATATGCTGGAAGGCAAGGAGTTGCAGGTTCCGAGCGCTCAGCTAAAACTGGTGTGTGGAATCCCAAACTCCTGTGGTCTAATTTGAATTTATCAGTTTGAATTACTCATCCACTAGTTTTGTCACTATATCATTGTACCCCTAGCGGGGAGACCGACATAGGTACTAGGAACACTCAATAGATACAACATCTTTTGAACGAGAAGTAGAGTTAATGTTTCAGGTCAAAATCACTTAATCAGAACAAAAACAGATCTAACCAAGTGTTTGCAGACTGAAATGTTAAATGCCTTTCTTATCACAGATGTTCCCTGACCTACTAAGTTTTCCCAGTATTTTCTTTTAGATTTCCTGGTGCCTGTAGTGATTCGGATTTTCACTTACTGGCAGGGAGCCATTCAAATGCCATCCTAAAACCAATGATCTCAGGCTGGTTCACTCATTCCATAGAAGTTTTCATTTCAGATAAATGTCTGGAATTTGAACTTAGAACCACTAATTAATATTTCCATGGAAGTAGCTGTCATGTAATAATGAACGATTGAAATTTCATTTTTGAATGAATTGGAATTTATCAGAAAGAATGACATGAAGTTTTAATTTCTGATCCTTTCAGCACTGCTAGCGATTGGCCTGTCATTGCATGTCCTTTAATCTGTTTGATTTTCTACTGGAAGTGTGGTTTATGATGAAGGTTTAATTGTAAAAGATCTGACATTGCAATTAGATTACAAAATGAGGCAAATGAAATGAGCTATTAAAATGAGATAGAATTTCAGAAGCTTTTTTGCTGGTTAAAAATTTATTCCACATTTCTTTGATAATTGATGCTTTAAGATCTTGAGAGTGACAACTCATCTACTTGAATGACTCCTCTGTATTCAAGAAATCTATTACCTCTGAAGGATAGCCAAATTATGATTATTAATAATGGGCCTTTCTATCTCTTTAATAGGAAGGATCAAGATGGGTCCTTTGTAAAGTGTTCATCTGGAGTCAGAAGCCAACACAGTTCTCACCAAGCAAACTGAAATGTGGGGTTTTGGGTGGAGTTGATTTTAACCTAACCCACAAGATGGAAAATTAAAGGCTCACCTGATTTACATCTTGCCTCATTTTGCTCTTCATTGATTTCTTGTTCACTGGGTTGAGAAGGTCTTTCCTAGTGATGTTGGATGGGCCAGTGTTGGCTTATTTCTGATACACTAAGGAAGCACTTAAAGTATTTTGAGACGGTGAATTTTGTAAAGATTCCCATGGTCTGAGATTGGGGCTTCAGACTGAAATTGCAGTTGATTGGAATGCAAATGTCGAAGATTTTGAAGGGTAAACAGTTGTAAATTGTTCTTTAGTGTACTTTGTTACCTTGATGGAGGTCAATTTTCAGCCTTTTCTATTTTCACTTCACAATTTCAGCATCTGCAGTATTTTTTTTAATTCGAGTGATTTACAGTCAAATGAAAGAATAAAGGACAGTTCCACCAGTTCCTAGGGGTGGGTAAGGCTGAAAGGATGGAGAATTTGATATGGTAATCTATAGATTAAGACTTGCAAAAACATCTGATCTATGAAGAGGATCAGATTTCTGCCACACACCCTCAGCTTGTGTAATGGGCTGGGTTGATCAGACACAACAATTCGAGTGTACGGGAGATGTGGTAATAAGGGTACAAGCACCACACAGTAACTTAAGCCTAATTTATTATCATAAAATAGAAAGCACAAATAAACCACACAAAATATTACATAGCAAATCACAAAGATTTCTTAAAAGATTTCTGGGCTCACGATTCCTTCTCCACTTGGTTGTTGCTGTCGTTGGGGGAGATCTGATTTCTGACTGACTCGTAAACCACCCCTGGGACCCCAGACACTGATTGCGATCACGGTCTGGGCAAAGTCCAAATAAAATTCAAAAACAGCCCTGTATATGTATAAGATTTGTAAGCACAGCACAGCCAAGAGACTGACAAACTTTGATTTTATGTTCTCATGCCATTAACTCAATCTGGTTTCTTTTGTTCAACCAACACATGTGCCCACTAACACAGTCCTCATAAATCAGTTAGATATTTTAGTGGTCACTTCTCATGATCTTGTAGTGCACAACATTCTTGTGTCAGGACACATAACATTCCTTGGATTTACATTTAAACGATAAGCCTGAAGAATGAATCCAGCTATTAACTGACATTCTCACAGACCTCATAGCAGAAAAAAATTAAGTGGTCATTTGACTTGACAGACATTCATTCAGTGTTTCATTGTTTTATAAAATCTAGTATGACACAGCTTGCTCGAATGCAAATTCAAGAGTCTCCTCAATTATTAATGGTGAGCTCAGCTGTCCTCATTTAACTTTCCTCCAGATGAATGGCCAAACAATGATTTGTTAAAGAGCAGAGCTTTCTTCTTCTGCTTGCACCTGATTTCCTGTGCAGACATCACACTATTTGCTAGCTCCATATACTTGAATTGACCTCATAGGATAAGAATCACTTGTGCATTGAATGATGACTAATGCCACCTCAACATGTATAGGAAACGGAGTAAATAAGGTGCTTGAGGAGTATAAAAAGTGCAAGAAAATACTTAAGAAGGAAATCAGGAGGGCTAAAAGAAGACATGAGGTTGCCTTGGCAGTCAAAATGAAGGATAATCCAAAGAGCTTTTACAGGTATATTAAGAGTAAAAGGATTGTAAGGGATAAAATTGGTCCTCTTGAAGATTAGAGTGGTCGGCTATGTGCGGAACCAAAAGAAATGGGGGAGATCTTAAACAGGTTTTTTGCATCTGTAATTACGAAGGAAATTGGCATGAAGTCTATGGAATTAAGGGAAACAAGTAGTGAGATCATGGAAACCGTACAGATTGAAAAGGAGGAGCTGCTTGCTACCTTGAGGCAAATTAAAGTGGATAAATCCCCAGGACCTGACAGGGTATTCCCTCAGACCTTGAAGGAGACAAGTGTTGAAATTGCAGGGGCTCTGGCAGATATATTTAAAATGTCAGTGTCTATGGGTGAGGTGCCGGAGGATTGGAGAATGGCTCATGTTTTTCCGTTGTTTAAAAAAGGATCGAAAAGTAATCCGGGAAATTATAGGCCGGTAAGTTTGACATCGGTAGTGGGTAAGTTATTGGAGGGAGTACTAAGAGACAGAATCTACAAGCATTTGGATAGACAGGGACTTATTAGGGAGAGTCAACATGGCTTTGTGCGTGGTAGGTCATGTTTGACCAATCTATTGGAGATTTTCGAGGTTACCAGGAAAGTGGATGAAGGGAAGCCAGTGGATGATGTCTACATGGACTTCAGTAAGGCCTTTGACAAGGTCCCGCATGGGAGGTTAGTTAGGAAAATTCATTCGCTAGGTATACATGGAGAGGTGGTAAATTGGATTAGACTTTGGCTCAATGGAAGAAGCCAAAGAGTGGTAGTAGAGGATTGCTTCTCCGAGTGGAGGCCTGTGACTAGTGGTGTGCCACAGGGATCAGTGCTGGGTCCATTGTTATGTGTCATCTATATCAATGATCTGGATGATAATGTGGTAAATTGGATCAGCAAATTTGCTGATGATACAAAGATTGGAGGTGTAGTGGACAGTGAGGAAGGTTTTCAAAGCTTGCAGAGGGATTTGGACCAGCTGGAAAAGTGGGCTGAAAAATAGCAGATGGAGTTTAATACAGACAAGTGTGAGGTATTGCACTTTGGAAGGATAAACCAAGGTAGAACATACAGGGTAAATGGTAAGGCACTGAGGAGTGCAGTAGAACAGAGGGATCTGAGAATACAGATACAAAATTCCTTGAAAGTGGCGTCACAGGTAGATAGGGTCATAAAGAGAGCTTTTGGTACATTGGTCTTTATTAATCAAAGTATTGAGTATAAGAGCTGGAATGTTATGATGAGGTTGTATAAGGCATTGGTGAGGCCGAATCTGGAGTATTGTGTTCAGTTTTGGTCACCAAATTACAGGAAGGATATAAATAAGGTTGAAAGAGTGCAGAGAAGGTTTACAAGGATGTTGCTGGGACTTGAGAAACTCAGTTACAGAGAAAGGTTGAATAGGTTAGGATTTTATTCCGTGGAGCGTAGAAAAATGAGGGGAGATTTGATAGAGGTATATAAAATTATGATTGGTATAGATAGAGTGAATGCAAGCAGGCTTTTTCCATTGAGGCAAGGGGAGAAAAAAACCAGAGGACATGGATTAAGGGTGAAAGGGGAAAAGTTTAAAGGGAACATTGCGGGGTGGGGGGGGGACTTCTTCACATAGAGAGTGGTGGGAGTGTGGAATGAGCTGCCACATGAGGTGGTAAATGCGGGTTCTTTTTTAACATTTAAGAATGAATTGGACAGGTACATGGATGGGAGGTATATGGAGGGATATGGTCCGTGTGCAGGTCAGTGGGACTAGGCAGAAAATGGTTCAGCACAGCCAAGAAGGGCCAAAAGGCCTGTTTCTGTGCTGTAGTTTTTCTATGGTTTCAGTGCTCTAAGCACTTAGTGTATGGAGGTACCTGAGGAGTGTCCTGCCAGACAGATGGAGACCTATATTTTCTTTTACACACTGACACTGGGCCCCTTTCCAAGTTCAAATCTCAAAGTTATCAACTTGCATAAATGTTAACTACTTACTATCTTGAGATTCATTTCTCTGTACACATTTACAGGGCAAGAAGTTAACCACGCCAGTTCAGGGTAGTAACTTCCTGAAACTGGCAGTGAGGACCAAGGTTTCTTTACCTCCAGCTTGACAGTGGTAGTGAGAAGAGGACATGGCCTGGGTGGTGAAGGGCGTTTGATGACGGACGCTGCTTTCTTGTGACAGTCCACCATGTAAGTATACTCAACGGTGGAGAGGGCTTTGCCTGTGATGGTCCTGGCTGTATCCAGCACTTTTGATTGCCTGTTCTGCCCCTGGGCATTGGTGCTTCCATTCCAGATGCATTCCCTCCTGTTCTTAACAAGTTTCTCCTGGCAGGCCTAACCCCTCCCTTCGTAGCAATTGGCTATGTTAGTGTGAGGGGCGGTAGATGGCGGCAGCCTTGGGAAGGCTAATTAATGGCGGAATGGACTGTGAGTTGTGGCATGGAAAACAGAGGAAGGAATAATCAGACCTATGTGCTGTATTGGAACGGAGAACAGCATAGCACAGTTCAGGACCTACGGGCCACGATGTTGTACTTACCTTTTAGTTTACTCCAAGGTCAATCTAACCCTTCCCTACCAAAGAAACATCCAGTTTTCTTTCATCCATATGCCTCTTTAAGAGTCTCTTGAATATCACCACAACTGGCAGTGCATTCCACGCTGTGTATAGAAACCTGTCTTTAACATTCCCCCTATACTTTCCTCCAATTATCTCAAAATTATGGCCTCCCATATTGGCCATTTCCATCCTGGGAAATAGTCACTGGCTGTCCACTCTACCTATGCCTCTCATCATCTTATATACCTTTATCAAGTCACCACTCATCCTTGATGATGATTATTGATGTCCACGCAGAAGAGGCTGTTTTTCAGTCACCTTGAAATGCCTTGCAACTGGATTAAGATATTGTTCTGTCGTGATCACAAATCAGAGATTCTGCAGACACTGGAAATCCAGAGCAACACACACAAAATTCTGGAGAGACTGATTTCTGATGCAGGGTCTCGGCCTGAAACATTGACTGTTTATTCCTTTCCATAGGTCCTTATTATTAGCAACACGGTGTGTAGTTGGCCCTTCTGGCACTTTGAGCCACCAATCTCAGTAACCCGCAATCCTGACTAACCCTAATGTAATCTTGGGACAATTTACAACAACCAGTTAAGCTGGTATATCTTTGGACTGTGGGAGGAAACCAGAGCACCTGGGGAGAACCATGGGGAAGACCTACAGAGGCTTTTTGCAGAACTGCATTGGAACTGAGCTCCAAAACCCTGTAATAATGCTATACTAACTGCTTCGCTACTGTGGCACCCAATATATTGCCTGACTTGCTGAGTTCCTCCAGCATTTGGCGTGTGTTGCCCTGTCTTGATAGTAATGTGTAACATCCCATGTTAAAAGAAACCATGCACAGGCAACTTCCACTGCTCAGTTTGAACATCCTTGGTTTCTGAGCAATAAAGGACTTATTTAGTAAGAATGAACAGGAGAACCAGGGACTAATTAAGCACAGACATCAGGTTTTCTTGAATTGGGAACTCTGCCAGTGGTCAAAAGAAAAGCAACAGCTCCTCTGGCTCCGGGAGGCAGAGGTCTATCCAGCAGTAAACCTGTGAAACGAGTGCGCACGGGAGAGAAGGGGAGGGTGCAGAGTGGGAGTGATCATGACTGAGATATCATGGATGGTAGGGGGCCAAGGAGAACAAGATCGACAATTGTCCTAAACCCTCTTGCCCACTGGACTAAGACCATGTTTTAGCTATGATGGCCACCTTATGTTAAAATAGATTAGATATCCAAGTCGCATTAGACATTCACAGCCATCGCCCACTCCTTGGAACTGCAAGTTGTTGTCAGCCTCAAGAGAATGCCAAAGAAGAGCAGTAAATTATGAAAGCTTGGCACAAGCCCATAACAATAAAGAATGCAGAAAACATCAGCAGTACTGAGCAGTTAAAACTACACTACCACATGAATATCTATATTTCTTTAAATAAAATATTTCACAATCGACTGGCTTTTAGACATCACTATTGTTCACTTAATTAACATACTAAACAATTATTCTGCAAGCATTAATCATTTGACTAATTGGCACATTATGCAATCTTGCTTTGCATTAGGTACAAAAGGAGTCAGAGGTAATCACTAAATTGAAAGGCTGTGTACTAACTGTTAGTATAACAAAGAAATCACATTGTGCTACATTTTCCCAGAAGGTGGCCATTCTTTCCATTTAAAACTCATTTACCAATTCTGTTGAAGGTTACACACCAACATCCTCAAAACATTGAGTTCAAATTTAGGCTTGGCTGTTGAGATTAAAACCTTTCCATTCTCTCTGTATAATTAATTAGAGTAGTTCGCGAAAATCAAAAAAGAACTGCATGTGCTAGAAATTTCAAATAAATAGAGTACGTGCTAGAAATACTTAGTTGGTCAGGCAACAGATGAAGAGAGAGGAGTGTTCTGATGAAGTAATCACGAACAAGAGAAAATCTGCAGATGCAGGAAATCCAAGCACCGCACACAAAATGCTGGAGGAACTCAGCAGGCCATGCAGCATGTAAACAGTTGACGTTTTGGGCTGAGACCCTTCAACAGGAACTGGAGAAAGAAGATGAGAAATCAAAGTAAGAGGTTGGGGGAGGGGAGGAAGAAATACAAGGTCCTTGGTGAAACCAGGAGGGGAGGGTGAGGGGTCAAGTAAAGAGCTGTGAAGTCGATCGGTGAACGAAATAAAGGGCTGGAGAAGGAGGAATCTGATAGGAGAGGGTAGAAGCCATGGAAGAAAAGGAAGGGGGAGGAGCACCAGGAGATGGGCAGGTAAGGAAGTAAGGTGAGTGACGGTAATGGGAATGGGCAATCGTGAAGGAGAAGGAGGGGGCAATTACTGAAATTTTGAGAAAACGATGTTCATGCCATTAGGTTGGAGGTTTTCCAGACGGAATATAAGGTGTTACTTCCCCAACATGAGTGTGACCTCATCGTGGCAGCAGAGGTGGCCATGGATTGCCATGTTGGAATGGGAATGGGAAGGGGAAGCAGAATTAAAATGGGTGGCCACTGTTGACCTGTAATGTTAACTCTGCTTCTCTCGCCACAGATGACATACAATGTTGGAAAATGCATGGTCGTGCACTTTGGTAGTAGAAATAAATGTGCGGACTGTTTTCTAAATGAGGAGAAAATCCAGGAATCTGAGATGCAGAGGGACTTGGGAGTCCTTGTGCAGAACACCTCGAAGGTTAACTTGCGGGTTGAGTCAGTGGTGCGGAAGACAAATGCCATGCATTCGTTTCAAGAGGGCTAGAGTACAAGAGCAAGGATGTGATAACTGAGGCTTTATAAGGCACTGGTGAGGCCTCATCTTGAGTACTGTGAACAGATTTGGGCTCCTCATCTTAGAAAAGATGTGCTGGCATTGGAGAGGGTCCAGAGGAGGTTCACAAGGATGATTCCAGGAATGAAAAGGTTAACATACATGGAACTTTTGATGGCTTTGAGTCTGTACTCGCTGGAATTCAGAAAGATGAGGGGGGATCTCATTGAAACCTTTCAAATGTTGAAAGGCCTAGACAGAATAGATGTGGAAATGATGTTTCCCAGGGTGGGAGAGTCTAGGACAAGAGGGCACAGCCTCAGAATAGAGGGGCGCCCTTTCAAAACAAAGATGTGGATAATTTTGTTCAGCCAAAGGGTGGTGAATTTGTGGAATTTGTTGCCACATGCAGCTGTGGAGGCCAGGTCGTTAGGTGTACTTAAGGCAGAGATTGATAGGCTCTTGATTAGACATGGCATCGAAGGTTACGAAAAGAAGGCCAGGAACTAGGGTTCAGGAGGAGATAAAGTAAAAGGATCAGCCATGACTGAATGGCGGAGCAGACTCGATGGGCCAGATGGCCTAATTCTGTTCCGATGTCTTATGGTCTTATGCTGTTGACCTGCTAATATTTCCAGAATCTTCTGATCCCAGTTCTCTTAGGTTTAAAGCAAACTCTGTCATAGCATTCATGGCCAGTGTTACTGAAAGGTAATCAATGCAGCAGTTAAAAATGCATCAGACTAATGTAGTAGAAGAAACTCTCATGGTGGTGGGCCAGGACAGTGGAGAGGACACCATCACACTGTGCTGTACCTAAATCAGGCTGCTTGATACTCACAGAGGATGCCTGAAAGGGAATGTGCTCCATTCTTCAGCAATTAGCTTGAGTCATAATTTGAGAAAGAAAGCTAAAGAACCAAATGTTTGCAATACAAGTATGTTCAGTAAGACAATTCTAGCTGCTATGAAATCAACAGAACACAGAGATTAGTCAAGTGTGGAGAGGAAAGGAGATTCTTGGAATGCTGTATTGTGCTTCAGAGGCAGAAATGTCAAAACACATTTTTGCAAGTTATAAAGCTCAGTGCTGGTGACCAAATGAATGTCATTTATGAATGTGCATTCTGTTGAAATGTTTCAAAAACACTATTCCATGTAGAGAGGCACAAAGGTATTCCAGGAAAATCATCTTGTATCACAAATGAGCTGTTATTTATCATAATGCTGCCTGCAGTATCCTTAGAACTCAGCATACCTGTTTGTAGGAAACAAAGGATGATTGCCTTTGTAGTTTCTAGATCACCATAAAACAACCAATGTTGACCAGTTGAATAACTTTCACCACTTTTCAGCATGGAGATTTTCTTTCCTGAAAATATACCTTATACAGGGTAATTTGCAAATACCCTGTATATGTTAAGCTACATACGATATATAAGCCACCATTCATAATGTAAAACAAATTATCCATCTATTTAAATATCTCTCAAAGTCTGCCCTGAGCCTTGTGGCCCATCAGCCATCAGTATACCATCAAATGTACTTTCATGGGAGATAAGTCGAAGAAGACTTCACAAGGCTCCCTGCTCCTCATGAGTGAGGTTCATAAACTGCGGCCCATTTCCACAATTCCTTTCAAGAGGCTGCACTGAACTTCAGACCATCTCTCGGCATGCTTTCCCAGACCTCAAAGTGAGCCAGTTTGCTTAATTTGGATGTGGATTACCCCCTGCACCAGAAATTCAGCAAATGCTGTACGGTACACGCTCTTTTATCTGCCAGCACGTGGGCTGTGTCAATAGCCAGCAAGTTAGGTTTTTACTGCGAGTAGCTGCAGCACATGGTAGGATCACAGTTATCATAGATTTCATCTCCATTGTACGTTTCATACTCCTCACTCTCCTTATTTTACAATACTTAGTTTTGAAACTGAATTTATCTCACATTTACAATTATTTTTTTTCTGTGAGAATTCCACCACACTTTGAACTTAGAGAGGAATAAGATGAGCTTGGATGAAGCTGGTCAACGTGGAGTTAATTTGGATGTTTAGAAAACTTTATTAACCATTAGGTTGTTGTAACTTCTTTAATGTTACTTGCCTTCTTTGAGATTGATTAGTGGAATGTCACAACTAATTTCTTAGGGAGATTTTGGACTCAGTGGCAAGCTTTATCTAGGAACCTCCTGTACCCAATAAAGTAGTCAATCAGTGTATGTATGTGGTATTCTGCTGCTGTAACCCATCCACTTCAATGTTCAACTTGTGCATTCAGAGAAGCTCTTCAGCACGCCAATGTTGGAGTGGGCCATTTTCGACCTCTCATTGCCGCGGGCAGAAGTTCCCACTTGCTTCAAAAAGGCAACAATTATACTAGTGCCTAAGCAGAATAACGTGAGCTGCCTTAATGACTATTGCCTGGTAGCGCTCATATCTACAGTGATGAAATGCTTTGAGAGGTTGGTCATGACTAGACTGAACTTCTGCCTCAGCAAGGAGCCGTTGCAATTTGCCTATCACCACAATAGGTCAATGGCAGATGCAATCTCAATGGCTCTTCACACAGCTTTAGACCACCTGGACAACACAAACACTTTTGTCAGGATGCTGTTCATCGGCTATAGCCCAGCATTTAATACCATCATTCCCACAATCCTGATTGAGAAGTTGCAGAACCTGGGCCTCTGTACCTCCCTCTACAATTGGATCCTTGATTTCCTAACTGGAAGACCACAATCTGTGTGGATTGGTGATAACATATCCTCCTCGCTGTTGATCAACACTGGTACACCTCAGGGGTGAGTGCTTAGCCCACTGCTCTACTCTCTATATACCCATGACTGTGTGGCTAGACAGAGACCAAATACCATCTATAAATTTGCTAACGATACAACCATTGATAGTAAAATCTCAGGTGGTGACGAGAGGGCGTACAGGAGTGAGATATGCCAACTAGTGGAGTGATGCCACAGCAACAACCTGGCACTCAACGTCAGTCAGATGCAAAAGCTGACGGAAGACATATCAATCCTCAGAGGGATCAGCTGGAAAGAGTGAGCAGTTTCAAGTTCCTGGGTATCAAAATCTCTGATGATTTAACCCTGCAACATATTGATGCAGTTATAAAGAAGGCAAGACAGCGGCTATACTTTATTATGAGTTTGTAGAGATTTAGTATGTCAACAAATACACTCAAAAACCTCTATAAATGTAGCATGGAGAGCATTCTGACAGGCTGCATCACTGTCTGGTATGGAGGGGCTACTGCACAGGACCGAAAGAAGCTGCAGAAGGTTGTAAATTTTGTCAGCTCCACTTTGGGCACGAGCCTACAAGGTAGCCAGGACACCTTCAGGGAGCGGTGTCTCAGAAAGGCAGCGTCCATTATTAAGGACAACCAGCACCCAGGGCGTGCCCTTTTCTCACCGTTACCATCAGGTAGGAGGTACAGAAGCCTGAAGGCACACACTCAGCGATTCAGGAACAGCTTCTTCCCCTCTGCCACCCGATTCCTAAATGGACGTTGAACCCTTGGACACTACCTCACTTTTTCATAATATACAGTATTTCTGTTTTTGCACATTTTAAAAAATCTATTCAATATACATAATTGATTTGCGTATACTGTATAAAGTATACTAAATTTATTTATTTATTTATTATTTTTTTCTCTCTCTCTCTGCTAGATTATGTATTGCATTGAACTGCTGCTACTAAGTTAACAAATTTCACCTCACATGCTGGTGAGAATAAACCTGATTCTGATTCTGATATATAGTTATTTGAGTCACTGTCACATTCCTGTCAGCTTGAACTAGTCTGACCATTCTCCTCTGGCCTCTCACATTAACAAGGTGGTTTTGCTCACAGAACTGGATGATTTTTGTTTTTTTGCATCATTCTCTGTAAACTTTAGAGACTGTTGAGCATTACAATCCCAGGAGATTAGTAGTTTCTGAGCTACGCAAGCCACCCTGTGTGGCATCAACAATCATTCCATGGTCAAAGTCACTTAGATCACATTTCTTCTCCATTCTGATGTTTGATTTGAACAGCAACTGAACCTCTTCACCATGTTTGCATGTTTTTATGCACTGAGTTGCTGCCACGTGATTGGCTGATTAGATATTTGCATTAATAAGCAGGTGTACCTAATAAAGTGGCCACCAAGTGCTAAATTGACAATCTTTGCTTGAAGCTAAAGAGGGAAGTGCTTAAAAGCTATTCCTAAAAATCTGGCAACCATTCCCTTCAGAAAATCTGAATTCATATATTTTCTTGATCTGGGACCCTTCCTCTTTGTGATTTTTTTTTAGATAACCTGGATGAAGTAGAAGGGTGGGTTAGTAAGTTCGCTGATGACACAAAGGTTGGGGGTGTTGTGGATAGTCTGGGGGGTTGTCAGAGGTTTCAACGGGACATCGATAGGATGCAGAACTGGGCTAAGAAGTGGCAGATGGAGTACAACCCAGATAAGTGTGAAGTGGCTCATTTTGGTAGGTCAAATTTGAAGCCAAAATATAAAAAAATGGTAAGACTCTTGGCAGTGTGGAGGATCAGCGAGATCTTGGGGTCCGTGTCCATAGCACTCTCAAAGCTGCTGCACAGGTTACAGTGCTGTTAAGAAGGTGTATGGTGTGTTAGCAATCATCAGCTGAGGGACTGAGTTCAAGAGCTGTGAGGTAATGTTACAGTCGTACAAGACCTTGGTCAGACCTCACTTGGAGTACTGTGTTCAGTTCTGGTCACCTCACTACAGGAAGGATGTGGATACTATAGAGAGAGTGCAGAGGAATTGACAAGGATGTTGCCTGGATTGGAGAGCATGCCTTATGAGAATAGGTTGAGTGAACCTGGCCTTTTCTCCTTGGAGCGATGAAGGATGAGAAGTGACCTGATAGAGGTGTATAAGATGATGAGAGGCATTAATCTTGTGGATAGTCAGAGGCTTTTTCCCAGGACTGAAATAGCTAACATGAGGGGGCATAGTTTTAAGGTGCTTGAAAGAAGGTACAAAGGGGATGTCAGGGGTAAGTTTTTCACACAGAAAGTGGTGAGTGCGTGGAATGCACTGCCGGTGGCTGAGGTGGAGGCAGATACAATGGAGTCTTTTAAAAGACTCTTAGATAGGAACATGGTGCTTAGAAAAATAGAGAGCTATGCAGTACGTTAATTCTAGACAGTTTCTAGAGCAGGTTACATGGTTGGCACAACATTGTGGGTCGAAGGCCCTGTAATCTGCTGTAGATTTTTAGTTCTATGTTCTATGTTCTTTAATGCTTATGGAATAAGGCTACAAGTTCAGAAAACAATGGACAGTGTATACTGTGTGTGAGATGAAACAATTAGGACATGGGGCATTTTTGACCTATAACCGAATGCATTTATTTATTGGGGTCAACACCTACTTCCTTGAAGGAACGCAATTGCTAAGGTAAGAACATAAAATAGGAAGAATGCCACTGTTGAAGGAGTTGAGAGAATGCCATCAAATACAACAACTCATGAGGAAGGATATGGTTTGTATTCATGAGTGTAAGTCTCAGATTCATAGTTATACAGTAAGTGCCAAAAGAGGTTTAATGCATTCAGAGAGCCAGCAAAGTTAAGCACAGTGCCAGCAAACAACTATTCACCTATGTTTCAGACATTGCATATCACAACTCAGAGTGCAGCAGCATTTGTAAACTAAATGAATTTGACAGATTTCTTGATTTGCGGTATTAGCAGCAGAGAATTCTGCAATAAATGTGTGCACTTAGGAAAAAAAAACAATTTTTTTCCACCACTGGTTTGTGCTAATGCAGATATGCCCAATGTGAGGAAACATTTCAAGTATTCCTCTTAAAGCATTGGAGGCATTGTTACATGAGCAGGGCAAAAGGAAATTGGCTGGTAGTTAACATGTCTGCTACTCAATCTTGTTTCCCGTAGAGAAAAGAGGGTGGGTGGGTGAGGGGGGAAGGGGAGAGGGGGAAATGGGAACGGGAGGGGGCAGGGGAGGGACAGGGGAGAGGGGGAGGGAGAGGTATGGCAACACAGGCAGCAGCTTGGACAACAAGCAGTCTTTTACACACTAAGTAAATCTCCCTCTCACAAACACAAGGAGAATTGTGATTCAATCCCCGCTATTTCTACAGTAAGCTGACCCCCGTGGTTCCAATCCATTCATTTAATTTGAATTGTTTAACCCATCTCCATATGTGGAACTCAATATGAGACTTACAATTCATTGTGCTGTGTTGATTAAATTCAGCCATTCCATATAAATATTTCACTGAAGTTAATCTTTTTATCACTTATCCTGTATCTATCACTTTGGTGATTTCCCATCTGAAGCTTTTGTAAGAAGTCGTGTCAAGCGAGAGTGCTAGCTTGCATGATCTACTTTGAATGGATATCTGGCAAGAATAGGAGATGGATGCATGGATGTAAGACACAGAATAGAGATAATTTTCTGAGAGGTTAACAACCAGTGTGAATGGATGGATAATAGGAGCAATATACTTGGTGTATGGTGTTGTTAAAGCAGTATCTGTGACGGTATTGGGTTTGCTGACCGCAAAGCTCTAAACTCAAACGAAGATCTTAAGCACTATCTGATATAGGTAGCTATGGGTACCCTCACTAAAAGGAGGTTATATTCTGACCACCTACTCTTCAAAAGCTAGTTCACGTCCCTGTTAATTCTCCACGGTGAGTTCAGCTGCCAGTACCCATTATTCAAGTGGTTTGCCCTTCCCTCCCACCACCAGCAAGGAGATCATTCCAGCTAACAAAGTAGTTTTAAAAAAACTTAATTTATTTTTAGTGTTACACGTTTAAGTTCAGACAAAATTCTTAAAACACATTTAAAACTTAGAGGTTTTCTATCTTTGAAAAGATTTCCAAATTATGTATGATTTCTATAATACAGAGGATTTGGGAAACACAGGTACACTTTCTATAATCTAAAAAGACACACCGACGAGTTGCAGACGAACAAATCGTCCATTGCAGAAATAAAAGGCAGAGGAATGGATTCTAGTCACCCTGTCTTTCTGTCATTCCTTTTGCCGTTCCTTAACCCGAATGCTCTCCCGAATTTATACTGTTTTTCTGTCACTTGGGTGACTTCACACATATGACTTTTTTTTCAAATTTCTTTTCATACAGGTGGTTTAAGAGCTTCTGGGAACAGAGTTCCCTAATACTCACAATTAATGCTGTGAAGCTGACTTTTTGAGTACACAGATCTTCCACCTATTAATAGATCAACTATTCGCTGTAGCATCAATCTGGTCTGCAAGCTTTCATGAACAAAATAATTAGCCAGTATTGTCTGGTTTGAAACAGGCCAATTAACATAACCCCATTGTCTTAGCCCAGCACCCTCTGCTCTTTGGACAGTGCTGTCTGTTTGCAAAGCTGTCCTTTTAGCTCCAAACTGATTATTGTTTGCAGTTTACATTAAGGACTGATGACTAGCTCCTGTTTATGACAAGGAGCTGAACAAAGAATACTTGTTGGAAGTTTAACTTACTCAAAAACAACTGTTTGATCTCTATAACTGTCAGTTGCTATGTTAGAAAGCTAAGCTTGGCAAACATAAAGGCTTCATTGTCCTAGACATCACATATCTTGGCAGTTTCCTTCAAACCTGGCTTTTCTCTTTCATCTCAGTCCTCAAGCCCTGTCGCACTGTGCAAGACCTTGACCTTCCAATAGCTAGAACAGACTTCGTTCAGTTGTTATCTATCAGCCACTCTTCCAGCATTCTCTCACAACTGCTGTTAGTAATCCCAAATTTTGTTTGTCACTTATATACTTTGCTTTGACTGAACTGTTCTTCTGGACACCAAACAGTTTGCTGGAGGGAGTCAGTGGGTTGAGCAGCATCTCGGGGGGAAAAGTGTTGTCCATATTTTGGGTAGACATTCCATAAGAGGACTTTCATTCTGGGTAAGTCCACCATTTGCGTAAAAGTTAAAACCAGACTGATTAATCTGTGCATGTGACAGAACATCTCTGTGTACACATGCATAAATGTGCAAAACATTGATCTGAATGGAGTTGGCTGCGGCCAGCAGTAAGTCTAGGACATGCTGAGTGACAGATGCTAGTGCATCTGTCACTTCTGCTTATGCTGAACTCCAACAGCTGAGCCCAATAATGCTTGGATTCCCAGCAATGTCGACTTCAGAAAGCTATAAGGATTCCAGACCTGGAAAGAAGTAAGTTGAATTATGTTTTTTTAAATTGCACATTCAATTGTAATTATTTCTTAATGTTTTAAGGTTAAAATTAATTTTATTTTAAAACTATTAATTTTTAATTCAATTACTTAAATCTTAATAGTTTTAATATACCTATGAATATCAGAGATATGTAAGGCTCATTACAAATACCTGACAGCTTTGATAGGAGGCAAAATTCATCCCATTGCCAAATATTGTTTGGGTCAATCACAGCCTTCTAGGGGCTGTGTCCAACTGTTTGGAAATGTGGCTGAGCAGAGACCATAGACAGTGAGCGTAGGAAGCAGGCCAAATCCAGTATGACCCAGAACAGAAAATCCGCAGCTTAATGGAGCCTTCTATTGAGAAGTTTTATGATCACTTTCATTGTAATATGAATGTAAAGTTGACAAAGAGCCTGATGCAACAATACCATGAATAACACTCAGAGCTTTTAATATAGTCTCACCAATTTTAGTTTCAAGAGTAATGAGGGCTTTGAGGAGAACAACTATCCAATGTTAACATTTCATTATATATATTTCTACACACCCTTCGCTGATGATTAACAGTGACACTCCTCAAGGATGTGTGCTTGGCCCACTACTCTAATCTCTCCATTTTCATGGCTGTGTGGCTAGGCACAGCTCAAACACTATCTATAAATGAACCAATGACACAGCTGATGTTAGTAGCATTTCAGATGCTGACAAGGAGGCATACAGGAGCGAGGTAGATCAGCTGGTCGAGTGGCATTGCAACAACATCCTTGCACTCTACGTCAGTAAGACTAAGGGATTGACTGTGGATTTCAGGAAGAGGTAGTCATGGGAACACACTCCAGTCCTCATTGAGGGGTCAGCATTAGAAGGTGAGCAGCTTCAAGATACTGGGTGTCAACATTTCTGAAGATCTGTCCTGGCCCCAATATATTGATGCCAATTACAAAGAAGCATGATGGCAGCTATGTTTTATTAGGAGTTTGAGTAGACTTAATATGTCACCAAAGACTCTTGCAAATTTCTACAGATGTACCGTAGAGAGCATTCTAACTAGTAGTGTCACTGTCTGGTATGGAGGGCCCACAGCACAGGACTGGAAAAACCTGCACAAGGTTGCAAACTCAGCCAGCCTAGTCTCCCTTGCATCAAGGATGTCTTTAAAAGGTGATGCCTCTAAAGTATGACATCTGTCATTAAGGATCCCCATCACTCAGGGCATGCTCTCTAAACATTGCTATCATTTAGAACCGGGGTCCCCAACCTTTTTTGTGCCGTGGACTGGTTCAATACTGACAATATTCTTGTGGAGCGACCGATGGGAGGTGGGGGGGGGGGGGGAGTGGTGGTGTTAATCACAACCGGAATCTAGGTGGTAAGTCAACTATAAGTCACTTTTAAGTGGTTAATATACTCAATTTTGTTTCTAAAAGGGCCTATCTAACAAATTTCATATTAAACACAGTGCATATTTTCCTCGCATGAATATAGTGATAAATCAATTATATCAGTGGTCCTCGACGCCGTGGACCGAAACATTGCCGCAAAGAATGCAGCGGTGGCTGGTACGCACCCAGCACACCTTTAAGAAAAAGCCGAAATAATCAAGCTATTTAATTAGGTGCCACCTGGCACGTAAATGTCAGCCTAGATCAGAGGCGACGCAATTGGCAATCACTTCTGACCTGGGCCGACATTTACGTGCCAGGTAGCATCTAATTAATTGGCTTGTTTATTTCGGCCTTTTTCTTAAAGATGTGCTGGGTGCGCTCCGGCCACCGCTGCACCCTTCGCGGCCCGGTATCGGTCTGAGGCACGCAGGTTGGGGACCACTGAATTATAAGTCACTTATAAGTCAATAGCATCATAACGTTTTAAGTAACATTCGGATATTAAACACACAGCGCATAGTTTCCTCGTATGAACATATAAAATCATTGCAACACACCAATATCGCTGAATCAGTGGGAGCCCTGGGCTTGTTTTCCTGCAACAAGACGGTCCCATTGAGGGGTGATGGGAGACAGCAATACTGGAAGGAGGTTCCTTATGTCCAGTCTATTCCGCAGTTTAGTTTTCTTTGTATTCATTGCAGAAAACTCCGCTTTGCAGTGATATGATGTTAGAAATGGAAGCAACGTTTTCAGTGCTTTCGTGGCTATCTCAGGATATTCAGCCTCGACTTTGATCCAGAATGGCAGAAGAAATGTTATGTCAAACATACTTTTCATTTGCCCACCGTCATTTTCAAGCTCGAGGAGTTGATCTTTTTCCCTCGCTGACATGGACGATTCACTAGGGACATTCACAGATGGGCCATGGACCCATTCCTTTGCATGTCTTGGGTCATTTGCGTCTTGGGTCACTGATGACCTCGCGTGTGTTCAAGTTCAACAGTGGGCGTGACAGGGAATGTGGAAAGGTGCAGCTGACTCCTATCGCCAAATCATATCGTTTCCTCGCGGCCCGGTAGCACATGATTTGCGGCTCGGTACCAGTCCGCGGTCCAGTGGTTGGGGACCACCGATTTAGAAGGAGGTACAGGAGCCTGAGGACGCACATTCAGCGTTTTAGGAACAGCTTCTTCCCCTCTGCCATCAGATTTCTGAGTGGGCATTAAACCCCAGGTACACTATCTCACTTTTCTTTTTTTGCTCTCTTTTTGCACTACTTATTTAATTTACTCTTAACATGCATTTCTTATTGTAGTTTATATTTTTCTATTATGTATTGCAATGTACTGCTGCCACAAAACAACAGATTTCACAACATATGCCAGTGATACTATACCTGAATTTTACATAACTTATATACATTATGCATACTCTCTCACTCCAAATTGATTCAACATTATTTAACAAAACTTTCCAGTTAATTTCTAGATGATCCATAAGCGCTTTGTGTTTGGATTTCCACAATATTACCCAGCTTGGGAGCATATTCATGTGTTCTCAAAGTAAAGCTAATTTTTGGCTGTCGCGATCTGCATAGCTGGTGAAGAGACAGCCATAATGTACTTTTGACTCAGCTGCACTCCAAGCATAATGGCTGAACTTCTTTGTCGGGTGGAGAGTGGTACAGTATGTCTCTTTTGCTACCAGTGTTCTGAACATAAATCATATGGTTTTTCACATTCATCTTCCGTTTGATGCACCAATGCCAGCCTTGTATGACGATGAGCCGCAAGGTAAGATTAACTCTCTTTCTATTGACACATCAGCTCACTGCAATAATTCTTTGGAGTGGACAAAGAGCTACAATCAACGTCAATTTCATATATTTTTATAACAATTGATGCATTGGATGTATAAACACTGTGAGATTTGTCAAAAGTTTATTATTATAATTCAACAATTTCAGATATGCTGAATGCACAGTTATATTAGTTGGGGAAGAAAGTCTGGTTAGTGCTTTTATCTACTCTTGAAATGGTTGTAATTCTTTAGCAATGTCCCTAACACTGTATTTCATTCACCAAGAAGAACATTTCTCTTCAAATGTAGGCATTCCTTCTCTATTTTTCTCAGAACTTTTTCCAAATTGCATTTGTTCTTGTCTCCCCTGTAATCAGTGAACATTGGAGTCACCTCCAGCAACCTCTCCATGGTTCCCTGAAAGATAGCAGCCATAGATAAAACTCCAAAGGATAGTTGACAATGCATGAAGTTCTTGTAAGTAAGTTCTTGTGCATGTTGACAGTCAAGAGCTTCCAAGATTGATCCCCTAATACTATCTGTTATTATGCATTATACATGGAGAGTTAGTGACTTGCTGTCCTCCAGACACAACTGCAAATAGGTTTACTATTTTAGGAGTGTGGGACTATTCAAGAAACAAGAATTGATTAACAGTCAGCTTGTAATCTCTGCAAATCCTGATGAATCCATCATGCTTTAACACTGGCAAGGTAGGTGCTGTCTGTTCAGAGTACTTAATTGTTTTCTTTCTCAGAAGCCAGTTAATTTCTATGTCCAATTCTGGTTTCATTGCATAAAGCAAAATCCTTGCTTGAAGAACCATGGTAGAACATTAGAATCAGCATATATTTGACCTGGTTGCTCTGCTAGGTGCTCAGCTCATCTTTGAAAGCCTGTCTTGCATCACTAGCACCTTGTGCAATGTGCTGGCCTGACCCTTTTAGCATGAGGAAAGTTCGTTCAATCCAGCAGTATTCTCTTCAATCAGCCACTTCCCAACAGGTTTAGTCTGAAGACTGTAATGACTATTAAAGGTAATGTTTTAACCTGGCTTTCGTATTGTGTGGTCACTTCAGCATCTCTATTTTACTTCAATTGCTTCCTCAGTTTTAGATTTAGTTGTGATTTTTATGTTCGGGGGATTTTTTTTCTGGCTGTCCACCTGCACAGTTTGATTCTTCAAGGTGATTCTGATACCTGTGTCAAACTTAAATATCATGTCTGTAATTTATTTTCATTACAGATAACAATGATTCTATTTTTGTTACATCAGCCCCTTTTGCCCTGGATATTGTGAGCACTTCTTCTTCCTTTACATGGACAGAAGTTTTAGATGCCTTCTTTCTTGATTTCATTTAGCTTGCTTGGCTTTGCTTTATTTCTATGCTTACACATTCTGGTGATATGGCCTTTTAAACAATATTTGTGACTTTTTCTTTCCTAACCAGTATTTAGATGCTAGATGTTTCCTTGCTTTCTTTTCTAATATGATACTCTGTTTTATGTTTAGAACATTGTGTTTTGTGCTTGTTCCATATGCATGCTTTTACACGAAACAGCCAGTTTCACTGCAGACCTTTTTTATTTTTTCTTGCTGCTTCCACTGATCGGGTAACTTTCAGTATTTTCTCAAAGGTCAGATTAAACCTTTGACAGCAAGTGCCTCTGTCATGTTCTGGTCCTTGACGTCCGGATTCTGGTTCACGGTCTGGTCCATCGTTCCTTATTCCAGGTTTTCTGGTTTTCCCTTTTTCTGTTGGGTGCTGGAATTGAGGCAGCTGATTCACATTTTGGGCTGGCTACATAAATAGGTTCTTGGTTCAACTTCAGTTGCTAGATTGTTCCTGTCCAAATCCCCTGTCTGAATCCCTTCTCTTCCCCTTCCTACTGAAGCCTTGCCCTGCAACCAGTGTCTGAAGCCTGGCCTTGCCTGTAAACCTCGCTTGCACCTCTGTCAAGTTCAACTGCCGGAGCAAGATAGGAACAGTCTATCATTGTTTTGAACTGTCTCTGTGTCCACGCCTTCACTAGGTAGGTCCAGCCGTTTGCCGCTACCTAGTGTTGGGATCCGTCTCTGTGTCCACACCTTTGCTAGGTAGGTCCGGCTGTTTGCCGCTACCTTGTGTTAGGAACCGTCTCTGTGTCCATGCCTTCGCTTGGTAGGTCTGGCCGTTTGCCACTACCATGTTTTGGGAACTGTCTCTCTGTGTTCTGTGTAGAGCCCTGGCCCCAAGTCCTGTTCCCAAGGAGGGGTCCCAGCTCTGTGTTCAATGTCACTGCGTTCCTGTCCTTTCAAGACCAAGGCTCTGTGTTCCTGTCCTCCCTTGACCAAAGCTCTGTGTTCCTGTCTCCCTCGACCAAGTCAAGGCTTCGTGTTCTTGTCCTGTTCATGTGCCTCATCCTGTCCATGTGCGTCATCCTGTACTGGAATTCCCTCATCTTGCCCAGGAGTCTCTCGTTCTGTCCTGTAGCCTCACCTAGTCCTGTCTCCCAAGACAATGTCATATCTTCACCTAGTTCTGGAGCCCAAGTCAAGACCTAGTTTCTGGATCCTTGTCCAGTCTCTGACTCGGAGTCTGAACCCAAGCCCCGTCATGTCCTCGTCTCGAGGAACCCAAGCCCCGTCATGTTCTCGCCTCGAGGAACCCAAGCCCCGTTATGTCCTCGCCTCGAGGAACCCAAGCCCCGTCATGTCCTCGCCTCGAGGATCCCAAGCCTCGTCATGTCCTCGCCTCGAGGAACCCAAGTCACAAAGAACCCAAGCCTCGAGGAACCAAGCCATGTCCAGTTCTGTAGCCATGTCATGTCCTTGCCTAATTCAGTGGTCTGAGCCCGAGTCAAGACCCAAGTTCTGGGTCCTTGTCCAGCCTCCGGCTCGGAGTCCAAACCCAGGCTCCTAGTTCCTAGTTCCTTGTCCCGGTTCCACTTTCCTAGCCAAAGTCCTAGCCCAAGCCTGTGTCCAATGTCTTAGCCCAAGTCTGTGTTCTTGTCCCAGCTCTCTAGTCAAGTCCTGTTCCTAGTTCTTCAGTGTCTGTGTCTTGCAGTTGGGTCCACTCCCAGCGCCCCCTGTATGACAGCCTCAGAATCTGGTTATTATGACTCTACACACAAAAGTTGTCCCTTAGCATCTGTTAAGTTATGTTGCCATGATTACATTCTTGTCATAACTTCCTCTGTCCAGCTACAAACACAGCAGCTGTTTCTTTTACGTTGTCTTAACTGTGAATCAAATTTAAACCACTTCTTCTCTATCCCATCTTGTATCTCTGCTTCCCTCCCTCCATTGAGCTACTTTCTCGGCACTAGTGTTGCTCAGATTCTTGCCTGCCAAAGGTGGTCAAACAATTCACTAGGAATATGATCATCTGAGGGAGGTGTGACAATGGACTTGTGCCCATCTTAAACCTCTGATCTGTCTCAGCATGGAAATCTTCTATATAATAAAAAAAATTAAAAAATTATTGGCTGCCTACTATGATATAGATTCCCGGATTTCAGAGGTTTACTGAATAGAATAGGTCACCCTAAATATTAAGTTCATATGTTGCAATATATTTTAGCTTCTATTATGAAAGTAATGGAAAAAATATACTTTTAATTATAGAAAACTCTAATGGCTAAGCTATCTCCAGTAGAAAAAAATTAATTGTAAATACTTCATTTAAATAAAGCTCTACAAATGATGGGGAAGAAAAATTAAGTTTTTTTGTTATCCTAATCCTGGCTTCAGAGGTCCACACAGGGTGATCTTCAAGTCTAGTTTTCCATGTAATGAGATCTGCTCACCCTTTTCCTGCCATCTCTGAACAAAGAAGAGTAGGAACTCCTAATTTTTCGCAGTTCCTACCTCTCACAACCCCAATCACCCCCCACCCCCAAACCCCATGATTGATTTGTCAGCAGTATGTAAAAAATATTCTGTCAAAAGGTCAGCCCAGAATATTCAGTGAAGGTTCCTTTTTGGTGGTGGCTTGATATTTGGCACTAATTTTGAACGTATTAAATTTGAGTGGAATGTGCACAAGTTTCTATTTCCAATTAACTTAACTGTGTTATCCCACTTACTGAAGACTATTAACAAACCCAGTTGCCTAGTAATTCATCCATAGTTGGTAGCTCTAAACATACTGTACATCTCTGGCACTGCATCCTGCCATACATTCGACATTTGGCTCCATTAATGTCAGGGAGGTTGAATTTCAGAAGTCACGCAGAATGTGTGACCACTGTTATGTTCCAGTTCAGAGTAATTAATTGGGGATGAACTTTCAAAAATAACAACTTCCATTTATATAGTACCTGAAGTGCAACAAAGCATTTCAAGGTGCTTCACAGAAACAAAGTTAATCAAAAATTGATGTTAAACCTAGTGAAGAAAATCTTCACCAGGAAATTGATCTGAAGGAGAGTCTGCAAGGAGGAATGTTGAGAACAGAAAACCTCAGTATAGGCCCTTCAGACCCATGATGTTTTGCCAAACCTTTAACCCACTCTACGGTTCCATGCAATTACCAGACACTGTGTAAAAAAGACTTACCTTTGATGTCCCACATATACAAACCTCCATCATCTTAAAAGAATGCCCTCTCATATTAACTATTGCCACCCTGGAAAAAAGGCACAGGCTGTCCTCTCTATCTTTGCCTCTTTTCATCTTATGTAACTCTGTCAAGTTGTCCTTTGTCCTCTTTGCCTCAAAGCGAAAAGCTCTAGCTCACTGAATCTTTCCTCATAATACATGTTTTCTAGTCCTGTTAAATCTCCTCTGCCTTCTCTCTAAAGCTTCCACTTCAAAGCTCAAAAGTTCAAATTAAATTTATTATCAAAGTACACATATGTCACCATATACAACCCAGAGATTCATTCACATTCTTCCTATAATGAGGTGATCAGAACTGAACACCATGCTCTATGTGTGGTCTAACCAGAATTTTGTAGAGCTGCAACAATAGCTCACAGCTCTTGAACTCAAGCTCTTACCAATGAAGGCCAACTACATCTTTATGACCACCTCATCAACTTGCGCAGCAATTTTGAGGAACTTATGGACTTGTTAACAAGATCCCTCTGTTCCTCCACACTGCTAAGATTCCTTCCATTAACGTTTTAGTTTGCTATCAAGTTCAACCTTTCAAAGTGTACCACTTCATACTTTTCTAGATTAAACTCTATCTGCCCCTTCTCTGCCCAATTCTGCATTCTATCAATATCCTGTTGTATACTACAACAACTTCCTACAATTTGCACAAGACCAAAAACCTTTGCGTTATCTACAAACTTACTAAACCACCCTTCCACTTCCTCACCTAATTCATATTGTTACGTACCCCGTAACTGGGTTGCCAAACCAGCAGAAATGGATCACTCAGTTGGAGTCTGCAGTACTAGAACTAAGAAAGTTTTATTAAAGAAACAAGCAACACAGTACTCTAATCAAAAGGATAATAAATGCAACAGTTCAGCGATGATAAACGCACATGTGCACAGAATTAAGATAACAGCATCAATCAAGCTCTATCGTTGTCTAGGGGTAAATGACCAATTTCAAAATGACTTAAAGTTCAGTCCAGTTAGTAGTTCAGTTCGCAGTAATCGTTGCCATGGCGATGGACAAGGTGGGGGAAGAGAGACATAGAATAGGAACAACTGATCATTCAGAACGGCTTCACTCACAGACCAGCGAGATGGCTCACAAACAGCATTTGGGGCGGGTCCTTGGTGATGTCACCTGAGGTCACCGACTGTGACCCCTCCTCCAGATGCGGTCGATCCTCTGCAGTGAACCCGGCACCCAGGCAAGGGCGGACACACACCGGGTTCCCGCTGATCGTACCTTTCCACCCTTGTCGTTGTCTGGCACTTCTCACCCACTCGTGAGAGGCGCACCGCTTCCAGGGTCTCGTTACCTCGGGTGGCGTGTGTCTGTCTTAGCGAACCTGTCCCTTTTTATCCCCCTGCTGGGGTATCGCCTGTCCATCACTTCAAACAGTTCAGGGTTCAAAGGGGGGAGCCGCTCCAGACAGCTCTCTCTCCCACATCCCTTCATTACACATCTCCAGACGCTGCTCCATTGTTCCTTATCTCTCCTTCCCCTGAGGGCAGGTGGCAGACCAACTGCTGATGCCACTGATGCTAGCCCAGGCCAGCAAACATCTTAATTTTATGTGTATTCTTGTAACACTTCCCCCCTTTAAGGATTTTTACCGGGAGGTAAAAATTACAAACATGACTACATTATCTGATACATACACAATATACATCTTTAACAGTTATTTAGCTAATACAGAGAATTTGAAGCTGTCAACACCTTGACAGACAGTCATCACATTTTCTGTTCCTTTTACACGTGTTATTAATAATCCCTTAGACCAGGCTCCAACTCAGCAAACTTCATAGTGGCCAAAAACACTGATGAATTGCGACCAATGTAACCTCTCATTTGGTTTTGTCCCGGACCACAATAACAAGGGTCGTCCCATTCCGACTCAATTTTCTCTCGCAAGGGCTTAGTAGGAGGGGGACGGGTATTGACCGCAGAGTTATTGCAAAACTTCCTGCAGTACCCCACCATCTCCAAAAGCCTTCTGAGGGCCCTCTTGTCTGTCGGGGTTGGGAGGTCAGCGATAGCCTGCACTGTAGCTTGCATCACTGCCAGCTGCCCCTGTGTCACCACAATTCCCAGGTAAGTGACCCTTGTGTGGCCGAATTCATTTTTTTCAAGGTTCACTATCAAACTGGCTTCAGACAGCCGTATTAAATTGCCAATACACACCTCTGTGTTCATCAGCCGTTTAGTCACTGAATTACTCAAAAAATATGGGTGTTGTTTACTTGGCTGCCCTATTGTAACCACAATCACCCAACGTCCCAGTTCTTTGCATTTCCTCGGGACAATCAAACACATGGGTGCGAGTCGTTTAATTACTCCTTCGGGGATTAAGGGAGAGACCTTATCAGTAGACCTGGCCAAAACAATAGCCTTCTCCCATCTGACCGATCCCATCCTAATCTTTTCAAAATGGTTCTTTTCTCTTAACAGGGGGCCCCTAGCTTCATTGATTTCCACGCTAACACCGACTAGGTTTGTTAGCATATCAAAAGCCGGTGACCGTCTCAGTTCGCGTCGGTCATGATCAATAACATTCTTCCCCCTGGGCAGCCGGTAAATCTCTTTCATGATTCCACCAACTGTTTCCTCCAGCACCGCAAAATGTCCACCGGGGGGTACCTCGTGGGCCATGTTAAAAACCTCATCCCCATAACTCTTTTGCACCACCCCCCATTCCTCATCTGCGGGTACTGTACTTGATTTCCCTTTCTTTCTTAGCACTTCCTCCTCCGCACAATAGCTTGTCAAGGCTGTGTCAGAGAGAGCGGTCTCGGCAAAAACCATCAGCCCCTCGTCTCGCTCCTGCGTCTGCACAAATTCTTTCCTGGCTACTGCTACGTCCGTCCCAGCTCCCTCACTACCTCTTATCTCACTACACCCTGTCTCATACAAGGTTGACAGAAATGTTTCAGCCAAATTCACCATCGCGGGCGGGGCCTCCATGCTGGCAGGCTGACCCGTCAATCTCACGACTGGGAACACGATTCCTCCGGCGATGTCATTACCGAGCAAGACTTCCACGTCTTTCATCGGTAATTCGGACCTCACCCCGATCGTGACTAGTCCAGAGACCAGGTTGCTCTGTAAATGTATCTGGTGCAAAGGGACTGACTCTGTCCCTTCCCCAACACCTTTGACCTCTACCTCCCCAGTCTGGGTCTCTGAGCTAAACTCTAATACACTCTTCAGTATTAGTGACTGACACGCTCCCATGTCTCTCCAGATCCGCACTGGAACTGGTTTTAACCCCTCCTTCACTGACACCCATCCGGCCGAGATAAACCTCTCGCGCCCTTCCTGGACTTTTTCAGACCTGTCCTTCCCTAGCGGTTCGCTTAACAGCTCGATACAGCCATTCAAAATTTCCGCTTTTCCTTTCCCCGTCTCCTTCCTTGGGGCAAAGCACCTGGACGCAAAGTGTCCGACTTTCCCACAATTATAACAGACGACCCCAGGAGACTTCCTACCAGACTGCTCCCGGTCTACCTTATCCTTTTCACTAGTCCCCGGCTTACTTTCTGACTTTTCCGGCGGACTCTCCCCGCCGTCCTGACTACCCTTCTGGTAGCCTTTACTCGGGGCAACCTTCATTTTATGCGTCAACGCATACTCATCCGCCAACTTAGCAGTTGCGGCTAACGTGGCTGCCTCTTTCTCATCGAGGTAGGGTCTCATACCCTCAGGGACACAACCTTTAAACTGCTCAATCAGAATCAGCTGCAGCAGTCTGTCATAATCCCCCTCTACCCCTTTCGAGGCGCACCAACGCTCACAATATGTTTGCATCTCGCGAGCAAACTGCAAATACGTGCGGTTCCACCGCTTCCTCGCATTCCGGAACCTCTGCCGGTATGCCTCCGGGACCAACTCATAAATCCTGAGGATGGCCTCCTTCACCACCTCATACTTCTGGGCATCTTCCGCGGATAAAGCGGAGTAAGCTTGTTGGGCCTTCCCTTTCAGTACACTCTGAAGTAAAACAACCCACTTATCCCTCGGCCATTCCTGACTTATAGCCACCTTTTCGAAGTGGAGAAAGTACCGATCCACATCGGTATCGTCAAATGGGGGAACCAGCCTAACCTCCTGGGTCGCCCGGAACCCTCCACCTTGGTTCGGCACGAGACCCTGCTCGGCCCTTATCTTTAACTTCTCCAGCTCAAATTCCCTTTCCCTCTGTTTCTCCTCTCTCTCCAACTGTCTTTCTCTCTCTTGCCGTTCTACCTCTTTCTCTTTCTCCCGCCTTTCTAACTCTCTCTCTTTCTCCCGCCTTTCTAACTCTCTCTCTTTCTCCCGCCTTTCTAACTCTTTCTCTCTCTCCCGCCTTTCTAACTCTTTCTCTCTCTCCTGCCTTTCTAACTGCTTCTCTTCGTGTTCTAACTGCCGTACCCGGAACTCGTGCTCGAGTCTCAGTTTTTCAAGCTGTACCTGTACCGCGTCTCCAGCAGGTTTTTCAATAGACACCACCCCCAGCTCACCTTGGGGAAACACACCTTTAGATACATAGTGCTCTACAATAGCTCTGTGTATCTCCTCTCTCCTCATTGTCGACTTTACCTTAGCAAGATTCACCCGTTTGGCCACAGCTATCAATTCCGATTTCCTGGCATCCTCTAATGCCTCCAAGGTCGGCGCCTTTATAAATTCCTCAACCTCCATTTCTGCTGTTTGTCTTTTCTTTCTTTCGGGAATTTTAACCCAATCAATTTACTCCGTCCCAAATTTAGCGTTCAAAATCGCGGACGAGAACCCCACTTATGTTACGTACCCCGTAACTGGGTTGCCAAACCAGCAGAAATGGATCACTCAGTTGGAGTCTGCAGTACTAGAACTAAGAAAGTTTTATTAAAGAAACAAGCAACACAGTACTCTAATCAAAAGGATAATAAATGCAACAGTTCAGCGATGATAAACGCACATGTGCACAGAATTAAGATAACAGCATCAATCAAGCTCTATCGTTGTCTAGGGGTAAATGACCAATTTCAAAATGACTTAAAGTTCAGTCCAGTTAGTAGTTCAGTTCGCAGTAATCGTTGCCATGGCGATGGACAAGGTGGGGGAAGAGAGACATAGAATAGGAACAACTGATCATTCAGAACGGCTTCACTCACAGACCAGCGAGATGGCTCACAAACAGCATTTGGGGCGGGTCCTTGGTGATGTCACCTGAGGTCACCGACTGTGACCCCTCCTCCAGATGCGGTCGATCCTCTGCAATGAGCCCGGCACCCAGGCAAGGGCGGACACACACCGGGTTCCCGCTGATCATACCTTTCCACCCTTGTCGTTGTCTGGCACTTCTCACCCACTCGTGAGAGGCGCACCGCTTCCAGGGTCTCGTTACCTCGGGTGGCGTGTGTCTGTCTTAGCGAACCTGTCCCTTTTTATCCCCCTGCTGGGGTATCGCCTGTCCATCACTTCAAACAGTTCAGGGTTCAAAGGGGGGAGCCGCTCCAGACAGCTCTCTCTCCCACATCCCTTCATTACACATCTCCAGACGCTGCTCCATTGTTCCTTATCTCTCCTTCCCCTGAGGGCAGGTGGCAGACCAACTGCTGATGCCACTGATGCTAGCCCAGGCCAGCAAACATCTTAATTTTATGTGTATTCTCGTAACAATATATAAAAATCACAGATCCCTGTGCAATATCACTAGCTATGAACCTCCAGGTGAAATATACTCCATCTCCAACCATCTTCTGCCTTCTTGTGCAAGCCAATTATGAATCTATGCAGCCTGGACACCATGACACCCGATTTCCTGGAGGAGGCTGGCACGGAAAACATTGTCAAATGCCTTACTAAAATCCATATACACCAGTGATACTGATCCACTGCTCTACCTTCTTCAATTTACTTTGCCACTTCCTCAAAAAATCAATCAGGCTTGTAAAGCATGACCTGTCCCTCACAAAGTAAGCTTTCTAGCGCTAATCAGGGCATGCTTGTCCAACGTGCTCATAAATCCTGTCTCTAAGAATCCTCTGCTCACTACTGGTGTAAGCCCCACTGTCCATAATTCCCTGAATTATCTCTATTATCTTTCTTGAACAAAGGAATAATATTTGTCACCCTCCGATCATCTGGTACGACTCCGGTGGCCTGTAGAAACACAAAGAACTTCACCAAGTTTCTTTGCAGAAATTTCTTTTCTCATTTCCTGTAAGAACCTGGGGTATATACAATCTGGCTCTAGGGTCTTATCCTTATGTTTTTCAAATGTTCCAGCAGATCCTCTTCCTTAATCACAATGTGTTTCAGCATGTAGCCTGTTCTACGGTGATCTCATGTTTATCAAGGTGCCTCTCACTGGTGAATATTGAAGTAAGGTATTCATTAAGGACTCCCCTACCTCCTCCACTTCCAGGCACATTTTGTCTTTTATCCCTGATTGGTCCTATGCTCATTCTAGTCATTCTTCTGTTCTTCACATAAATTCAAGTTCAAGTTAAATTATCATTCAACCATACATGACAGCTAAATGAGACAGCGATCCTCTGGGCCATACACAGCAAAACAGAGCACAAGGCACACAAAGGTTCAAAGGCTCAAGGTTCATTTATTATCAAAGCATGCATTCATATACAACTCTGAAATTTATATTTCTCCGGATAGCCGTGAAACAAAGAAAGACCATAAGACTATAAGATATAGGAGTAGAATTAGGCCATTTGGCTCATCGAGTCAGCTCCAACATTCCAATATGGCTGATCCATTCACCCTTTCAGCCCCAATCTCCTGCCTTCTCTCCGCATCCTTTCATGTCTTGACTAATCAAGAACCTATCAACTTCTGCCTTAAGTATATCCAGTGTCTTGGACTCCACAGTTGCCTGTGGCAAAGATTTCCACAGATTCACCATTTTCTGGCTAAAGAAATTCCTTCTCATCTCCGTTCTAAAAGTACACCCCTCTATTCTGAGGCTGTGTCCTCTGGTCTTAGACTCTCTTACACATAGGAGAAATGAAAGTCATTCAGAGAGAAACATCAACCCCCCCCCATACAAAACAGAACAGTATCTTGATCAGCAACCCCCTCAAAACCCCTCTCCCCCCACACAAAATAGAAACAGGAACATTGACCCACAAAATGAAACCCTCCTGCGCATAAAAAACTAACAGAACATCGACCTCCAAGCACCCTTCCTTGCACAACAAAATGGAAGATGAACGGGTGATAAAAAAGAACAGGACTATAAAAACCATAAATCTGAATAAGTCCACAATCCATAAACACAATAGTCCAATTCATAAACGCAGAACCACGATACCATCCTATTGTATCACCGACATTCATCGAAAGAGAGGGACACTGCACGAGGCAGAAAGGCCTACCGGCCTGCCACAGTGAGCCACACATCAATAGGCCGCTCACAGGCTCCTTCTCTGGCAGTGATCAAAAAGAAGGCAGCTGGTGCTGTGATCTTGGTCGCCTTCTGCATTTGCCTCAATGTCTCAGTCTTCCTTGATGTTTTAATCACCGATCAGTGGATGCTTTAAGCAGTGAAACAGAGTCAAACATCGGTTCGCACCTTGTCTCAAAGTTCCTTCGCCTCGAGGCCATCCAAGTATGTGCTTGCTTCCTGGAATCTTCTCAGAGCCAGCAAAGCACTCAAATGATCTCCAAGCTGTAAATTGCAGACAGTCCCAGAAATACTTTTAGGCTGAAAAACAGACGTAAAAGAAGTAACACACACAAAAAGTGCTGGTGAATGCAACATTTTTTGTGTGTGTTGCTTGAATTTCCAGATTCTGCAGATTTCCTCGTGTAAAAGAAGTAAAACAGCTATTTTCGTTTGCTATCTGGAACATGTTGGCTGAGGGAGTTTTTACACTGGTGCCACCTTGAATGGAATCACATTCAAGATAGCAAGCAAACATGCAGTCACACAAGTACATATGAAGACCATGTCCCTGAGTGACGTCCCACAAATTGATTGTCCAGTTCCCGGCAGTGTGCAAACGAATGCACACAATCCAGCTTGTTATTCCACCAATCAAACACTGGAGGGCAGCACAGCTGCAATCACAAGCAATCTTTTAGGCACTCAGCAGGGGCCAATAAAAAGAATTGATTTGCGAGCAGAGTGGTCAATGTTGGAGCAGCCATTGTGGAAGTAGACAAGCATTAGAGCGGTCAGGCTTTGGCTGAACAGGCTTGGATGAGAATAGGTGCGGACTAGAACTTAAATTTGAGAAGTTAGATGCACAACAGGTATAGGCAAGATGGTAGTTTAGGCAGTGGAATGCTCCTCCTGTGAGACGTAGGATTTCAGAGTTGCTTATGGTCTCTCTGATCACTACATCTGCAGGAAGTGCATCCAACTACAACTTCTGACTGCCAAGGCCAAGGAACTGGATGTACTCAGAAACATCTGGGAGGCTGAAAACCTCAGATAAGATTTTTACTGAGGTGGTCACACCCAAAGTGTGGGCTTCAGGTAGTAGATGGGTGACCACTAGGAGAAGGAGAGCAAGCCGTCAGTGTAGGGTTTCCCTGTGGCCATTCCCCTCAGCAACAAGTATACCCCTTTGGATACTGCTGGAGGTGAATGACCTATCAAGGCACAGCAGCAGCAGCCAGGCCAGTGGCACTATGGCAGCTCCGAAGCTCAGAGGGAAGGGTAAAGTCAGACAGAGCAATAGTGATAGAAGACTCCAGAGTTAGGAGGTACAGGTTGGTAAGAACATCTCCACAAGCTTTCGGGAAGGCTTTAAACTAATTTGGCAGGGGGAGCTGGGAACTGGAGTGATAGGGCAGAGGATGGAGCAGTTGGTATACAAGTAGATGCGGTGTGTAGTGAGACTGTCAGGAAGGACAGGCAGATGAAAAGGCAAAGTTTTTATTCAGTGGGATGCGTTGAGGTGTAATATGGGGGCAAAAGTGAAAAGGTTGATGAACGGTGGTTGTCCACGGTGGCTGTGTTTCTCCTTCGAGAGCTTATGACTGACCATTTTCAACAAATCCAGGAGTCACCTGGAAGACACGGGCTTTCGGTGCGTGGCCTTGCCCGGTCCTATGGACGACTGATTTCATGCTGGGGTTGCCGACTGAAGCATCATTGCATCACTGGAGAAACGGAAAATGTTGGAGTCCATTATTAAAGCGGTTTTGGGGTATTTCGATGTGCATGATAAAATAGGCCAAAGGCAGCATGGTTTCTTTAAGGGGAAAGCTTGTCTGAAAAATATATTGGAATTCTTTGAGGAAATAACAGGCAGTATACAGAAAGGAGGGTCAGTAGATGTTGTTTACTTGGATTTTCAGAAGGCCTTTGACAAGGTGCCTCACATGAGATTACTTAACAAGATGAGAGCCCATGGCATTACAGGAAAGATACTAGCATGGATAGAAAATTAGCTGACTGGCAGGAGGCAAAGAGTGGTAATAAATGGGGGCCTGTTCTGGCTGGCTGCCAGTGATGAGTGGTGGTCTGCAGAGATCGGAATTGGGACCGCTTCTTTTCACATTATATGTCAATGATTTGGATGATGGAATTGATGGCTTTGTTGCCAAGTTTGCAGACGACACAAAGATAGGTGGAGGGGCGGGTAGTGTTTAAGAAGCAGGGAGTTATGCAGACTTAGAGTTAGAGGGACATCCATTTAGAAGTGAAATGAGGAATTTCTTGAGTTAGAGAGTGCTGAATCTGTGGAATTTATTACCACAGACTGCTGCGGAGGCTAAATCATTGAGTATATTTAAAGCGGAGGTTCATGGGTTCTTGTTAATCCATTTAATAATTAATTAAAGGTCTTATTTTAGAGTCTTGGCTGTCACAAGGACAGGAATGACTGCAAGATGTTCTGGAGTTTAGATATTTCAATTGAGACAGAACAGGAGGTAAAAGAATTGGAGGAGTGGCATTGCTAATCAGTGACAGAATCACAGCTACAAAAAGGGAGGATGTCGTGAAGGGATCATCTATTGAATCAGGCTGAGTGGAAGTCAGAAACAGAAAGGAAGCAATCACTCTATTGAGAGTATTCTATAAACTACCCCCTCCCCAATAGCACCTGGGACACAAATGGGCAGGTCAGTAGGCAGATTACGGAAAGGTGCTGAAATAACAGGGTTGTTAAAATCAGAAGGGGCAATTATGAATTATAAGATAGGCAGGAAGGAGCTTAAGGAGGGTCTTAGGAAAGCTAGAAAGGGTACATGGGAAGGCCTTGATGAGTAAGATTATGGAAAACCCCATAGCATTCTACACATACACATTATACACAGTGTAATCTCAAGTGATTGGTTTGGATGTTTCTCAAGAACTTGTTGGACATGGATAATGTAAGGTACTTGTTGGACATGGGTAATGTAAGGTGCCCTTGGTTGTTGGTGCCACAGATGGTGGAGGAGCTGTGTGACCTTGGTGGCTGTCATGAGGACCAGGCCTCAAGCCCCGGGCTTGTCTGCTGCCGCAGTTCAGGAGAGGAGATCCTGGATAGCTCACCAATAGCTCCAGCAAGCCTGCCTGTAAGGGCATTGGTCCTTCTCAAGTTTTGGTGTCTGCTTTGTACAGATCATACACTACCTTCCCCAGAAATGATCCTAATGATACACAGATCTGAAATCCCACCATTTGCACCAATTCTTCAGCCACACATTCATCTGCCTTATCACCCTATTGTTATTTTCACTGGCACGTGGCTTGGGCATCAATTCAGAGATTACTACTCTTGAGGTGCTGTGATTTTGATTCCTTCCTGGCTCCCTAAATTAATTCTTTAGGACCTCATCTCTTTTCCCATGAATTCAGGCTGTTCTCCCTCTCCCTTAAGAATGCCGTGGACTTGATCTGAGATGCCATTGACCCTGCCACCTGGGAGGCAACATAGCATCTCAGAGACTCATTTAGATCCACAGAACCTCCTGTCTGTTCCCCTAACCATTGAATCCCCTACACTACTGCTCTCCTCTTCCACCCTTTCCCTTCTGAGCTGCAAAGCCAGGCTCAGTGCCAGAGTTCTGGTTGCTGCGGCTTTCACCTGGTGGGTCAGGACTACCCCCAACAGTACTCCTATAGAAAATACTTCTCATTGAAGAGAACAGCTACTGGGGTATTCTACACTGTTTGCCTATTCCTTTTCCCTCTCCTGACAGTCACCCAGCTACCTGACTCCTGCAACTAACGTGTGACTGTCTCTCTGTAACCCCCATCTATCTATAATAAGTAGAGAGGCAGATGGGTTTGTGAAGGGTAAGTCAGAGCTTAGAACTTCGGCAGCTATTAATGGACAAATACTTAAATTCGGAGACCTATAAGAAGACAGAATTAAATGAATGTGGATATCTAAGAAGGTTAAAAGGCTGGAACAGTTTACATGGCCAGGGCGTTTTGGTTCCCTGGAGGGCTTTGAAAAACAAATGTAAGAATTTTAAATCTGAAGTGTTGCTTGCCTGGAAACCAATTTCAATTTGCCTGCCCAACTAAGTAACAAATTTTAAAAAAAACTTGTTTTGAAGTGCTGATTAATAATAAAACAAGGTCACTCATTCATCTTGCATGATTTAAATTTTCCAAATACTAAATCACATTATTAACTTTGGACATTCATAGTGTCTTTTTATGTGTTTGACCTAGAATCATGGAGTCATGGAGTCATAGAGTCACTGAGCATGACAACACAGAAACAGGCCTTTTGGCCAACTAGTCCATGCCAACCTGTTTTTCTGCCTGCACCTGAACCATTGCTCTCCATGTGTCTCTAATCCATAGACCTACACAAGCCTCTCTTAAATTTTGCAGTTGAACCCACATCTATCACTTCCACTGGCAGCTTGCTTCACACTCGTACCACCTTCTGAATGAAGAAGTTCCCTCTCAGGTACCCCTTAAATATTTCACCTTTTACAATGGCCTCTAGTTCTAGTCTCACACAATCTCAGGGGAAAATCCCTGCATGTATTTACGCTTTCTATGACTCTCATAATTTTGTATACCTCTGTATGATCTAACCTCATTATGCTCCTGGGAATATTGTTTTAACGTACTCAACCTTTCCCTATGACTCAGGTCCTCAAATGCTGGTAAAGTCCTTCCAAATTTTCTCTGCATTCTTTCAAGATTATTGACCTATTTTATTTTGGCAAAGCACACCGATCTAATTTGGTATTTATTAGAAGGATAATCATATGACAGAATAAAAAACCTAAAATGTTCTGAAATTATTAAAATCTTTTTTTCAAAAATTGATCTATCTATATAAGAGTTCAATTGATTTTTAAATTGACTGTTGCAAATTTTGTTGTTTTGGCAGGAAAATATCATTACTTCTCATAGTATAAATGCACTCTTTAACATCCATGTGCTTCTTTGATTAGAAGCTATTCAATAGTTTATTTTGTTACATCACATACGTTTATTAACTTGAAAAAAGACATCTGCTTTATTTTCTCCATAGTTTTAGATTGCTGCTGATTGCAGTCTTGGGTGAGCTGTTACTGAACTACCTGCTGTCAATTATTGCCTTCTAGTTTCTTTGATATCATAACAAGATCAGAAATGCATTGGGGCATACCTTGATGTGTAATGGTATAAAATGAACGACAGAAACCTCATCTACATCTTTCGTGATTTTTCTTTGCATTGATTTGAATTATAATACCTTATCATTCATTCTGTACTGTCACACAAAGTTAACATCTTCTCCACGAAATGCGAATGCTTAGAGCAAAGGCATACCATTCTATGTGAAAGTCAGTTGACTCCTTAAGTGTGTTCAGTTGGAAGGTTATATTAAAAGCCCTGTTTTTCTTTTCTTAATGAACTTCTACCAGTCAAATGGAGAGTCACACATTTGAGAGTACTGGCAGGAGTGAGAGAAAACTTAAGGAACAGACGTGCACATTAAGAGGCTGGCTTGCCTTAAAAGCAATTAGCAACTTAAATCTCCATGTTGACTAGGTTTGAAGGAACCCTGTTGAGGATTTGGGAATGAGAATTTATGATCACAAAGGGATTATGAGATTACACCATACTGGGCAGTAGGAGAGAGGAAAAGCAGACTGCACTCTTTGTGCATCACTCTTCAAATTGAAGGAAAATATATTTTTTATATTAGATAGGCCACCAATAGCTGGTAATCGTCAACATCCTTGTAAAGCTACTGGTTGCCCTGATCATATTGAATACCCAGGATCTCAATGGGAAAACCTGTTGGTCGACAGTTCGTAGCATATTATTTATATACTTAATTCCATTAAATGGAATTGTCTCAGCACATATAAAATGTCATCTGTTAATTTCACAACAGCTCATACTGAGTGAATGGTGATCATAGAGTCATAGAGTTATGGAACAAGGAAATAGGCCCTCCAGCCTAATCTGTCCAATGCAAACAATGAGTTAGTCCCATTTGTCCACATATTGTTCATCTCCCTCCACATTTTTCCTGTTAATGTGCCTGTCCAATGGTCTTTCAATTGTTCTGATTTTACCTGGCTCTACCACATCTTCTGGCAGCTCATTCCATATCATCCTCCGTGTGAAAAGCTTACACCTCAGATGTTCTTCAAATCATACTCCTTTTGCATTAACTAGTTTTACACTCCCCTAACCTAGATAAAAGACAGTGGTCATCCCTTTTATCTATGCCTTTCATAGTTTTATGAACCTCCTTAAATCACCCCTCCATTGATCCAAGAGAAACAGCCCCAGACGACCCAGTCTCTCCGCAGGTCTTTGTGATTTTTTTTGCACCTTCTTGGGTTTAAACACATTCTTCCTGTAGTATGGTGAACATTCAATATTCCAGGTGCTGTTTCTCCTGTACATCCATAACATGTTGTCCTAATCTTAAACCGAGTTCCCTGTCCAATGAAGGTTAGCCTGTCATAGGCCTTCTTAATATGTTGTCTACCTGGATTGCCACTTTTAGGGAATTAGGTACTTGTATCCCTTGGTATATCTGTTCAATAACACTCCCCAGGGGCCTATCATTCACAATATGTCCTACCCTGGTTTCACTATCCAAATATATCACTTTGCACTTGCCCTACTTAAAGGTAGGATCTTCTTGTGGCCATGTGTTTCAATTTGACTTCAATCTGTCACGATTCCCCTCTATTGCCATGATGAGACCAAACTCAGGATGGAGGAGCCCACTACTCCCCGGCCTTTTCCCTTTAACCTTTGATGCTGATGCCAATCAAGAACCTATCAATCTGCCTTAAATACATGCAACAACCTGGCCTCCACAGCTGCCTATGGTAATAAGTTCCACAAATTCATCACCCTCTAGCTAAAGAAGTTTATCAGCATCTCTGTTTTAAATGGATACCCCTTTATCCTGAGACTGTACCCTTTTGTCCTAGACTCCCCCACCATGGGAAACATCCTTTCCACATCTACTCTCTCTAGGCCTTTCAACATTCGAAAGGTTTCAGTGAGATCCCTGTTCATCCTTTTAAGTTCCAGCAAGTGCTGTTGTGTGCTGGGGCAGCAGGCGAGGGTAGCAGACACCAACAGAATCAACAAACTCATTCGTAAGGCCAGTGATGTTGTGGGGATGGAACTGGACTCTCTGATGGTGGTGTCTGAAAAGAGGATGCTGTCCAAGTTGCATGCCATCTTGGATAATGTCTTCCACCCACTACATAATGTACTGGTTGGGCACAGGAGTACATTCAGCCAGAGACTCATTCCACCGAGATGCAACACAGAGCGTCATAGGAAGTCATTCCTGCCTGTGGCCATCAAACTTTACAACTCCTCCCTTGGAGGGTCAGACACCCTGAGCCAATAGGCTGGTCCTGGACTTATTTCCTGGCATAATTTACATATTACTATTTAACTATTTATGGTTTTATTACTATTTAATTATTTATGGTGCAACTGTAATGAAAACCAATTTCCCCCAGGATCAATAAAGTATGACTATGAGTATAGGCCCAGAGCCATCAAACATTTCTCTTATCTCATAACGCTTTAATTCCTGGAATCATCCTTGTGAACCTCCTCTAAACCCTCTCCAATGCCAGTACATCTTTTCTTAGATAAAGAGCCCAGAACTGTTCATAATAATCAAAGTGAGGCCTTAACAATGCCTAATGAAGACTCACCATCACATCCCAGTTCTTGTATTCTAGACCTCTTGAAATGAATGTTAACATTGCATTTGCCTTCCTCACCATTGACTCGACCTGCAAGTTAACCTTTAGGGTGTTCTGCACAAGGACTCCCAAGTCCCTTTGCATCTCAGATTCTGGATTTTCTTCTTGTTTAGAAAACAGTCTGCACATTTATTTCTTCTACCAAAGTGCATGACCATACATTTTCTAACTTTGCATTTCATTTTCTTGCCAATTCTCCTAATCTGTCTAAATCCTTCTGCAACTTTCCTGTTTCCTCAACACTACCTGCCTCTCCACCAATCCTCATATCATCTGCAAACTTGGCAACAAAGCTATCTATTCCATCATCTAAATCATTGATAGAAAGCATAAAAAGAAGTGGTCCCAATACCGACCCTTGTGGAACACAACTAGTCACTGGCAGCCAACTGGAAAAAGATCCTTTTATTCACACTTGCTGCCTCCTACCAATCAGCCAATGCTCGAATCATGCTAGTAACTTCCCTGTAATACCATGAGCTCTTAACTTGGTAAGCAGCCTCTTGTGTAGCACCTTGTCAAAGGCCTTCTGAAAGTCTAAATATAGAACATCCACTGCATCTCCTTTATCTATCCTACTTGTAATCTCCCAAAGAATTCCAACAGGTTTGTCAGGCAAGATTTTCCCTTGAGGAAACCTTGCTGACTTTGTCCTATCTTGTGTCACCAAGTACTCAATAACCTCATCCTTAACAATTAAATCCAAAATCTTCCAACCACTGAGGTCAGGCTAACTGGTCTATAATTTCCTTTCTGTTGCCTCCCTCCTTTCTTAAGGCGAGAGATTCCATCTGGGTAGCCTCCAACCTAAAGCATTGATATTGATTTCTCCAACTTCCAGTAATTTTTCCCTTCCTTCCTTCACTCTTCTTCCATTCCCCATTCTGGTTACCCTCTCACTCCATCCCTTCTCCTCGCCTGCACAACACCTCCCTCTGCTTTCCCTCTGTCTTCCCTTTCTTCCATCATCCATTGTCCTCTCCTACTCGATTCCTTCTTCTCCAACCCTTTGCCTCTTCCACCTATCACCTCCCAGTTTTTTGCTTCATCTTCCCTCCTCCATCTCACTTAGTCTCACCTATGACCTGCATCCTCCCCCCACATCCCTTTTCTGATTTCTCCCCTCCTTCCATTCCAGTCCCGATGAAGGGTCTCAGCATGAAATGCTGAATATTTATTCATTTCCATAGGTGCTGCCTGACCTGCTGAGTTCTTCCAACATTTTGTGTGTGTTGTTCATGTTAAATTTCCTCTGCCATTCCTTGGCCAATTTTCCCAGTTGTTCAATATCATGCTGTAAACTTTGACAATCTTCTTCACTGTTATCTGTATCAATGCCTTATTAGTCATGTCATCCACATTTTCATCCAAATCATAAACATACATGGCAAACAACAGGAGACCCAGTACAGATTCCTGCATCACACCACTGATCACAGACCTCCAAATTGTTAAATTATGCTCTACCTCACCCCTTTGTCTCCAGCCACCATGCCAATTTTGTATTCAATTGGCTAGCCTTGCTTTGTCCCATGTGGCACAACCTTCCTTGCAGGACCTCGCCTAGGTATAATTCTGCCACACTACACCATTGTACTTCAGAAATAGTTAAACCATATTGCCCTCCAATTAAATTCTGTATCTGATGTGTGTTTTCAGACATCCAATTGTACTATAAAAGGTGATCGTATTAGCAGAGAAAACTCATTACAGAGGTGCTCTGCTAGGATGCCACTAAAATGCATAATTATTAATAAAAAAGTCAAATGTGGTATTCTTGATTTTCCCAGAGCCACTCCCAGATGTTCCTTTCTGGGCGAAATAATGCTAATATTCTGGACAACCTTAAAAGGCAGGCACTGGGGCAAATGGTGAGAAAATGAATATTATCTGGTGCTGTAGATCAGAGAACAAAGCATTTGTTCAGCACATGCACTCCCTTTGCATTACTTCAGGTTTTGAAGTATTATACATGGCTGTATTAGTGGAATGCATGACTCCTTGTACTTTAGAGAATCTTAATGCAATGTGAAGTGGTTCTGCTTTGATATGTTGCCTCTGATTTTCAATGGTGAAGTGATTCTTAGTCTCATTTCAGGAGACATTAAATCTGCAGTTAATATCATGGTTTACTAATGGGTGATTGACCAATATTACTTATGTCCCCAGTGGCAACACACAGTGTGTTCTGTGGTATAAATTTATCAGTTTCAGAATTACCAGTAGGAGTGGTGGAGCGACACATCAAACCTAATCTTATATAGCACAAACACTTGTCAAAGTATAGTTTCTTTAAGTATAAACTTTGGGAGGTACCGCCAAGCTACCTTATTAGTTTCCTCCAATATAGATACTTATAGGGACATTTCCAATTGGAAGTCCATTTGGAATAAGAGACAGAAGCCTCTCATCAAACGGCACACAGATTGAACAGCTGTTAGACATTCAGACATTAATGAACAAAACAAATTTGAAGTTATCTCAGAAATGTGCTATCTTAATCCATTTTGGTCTTTTGCTCAGGATGAGTAATGTCCATTTTGTCAAAATCTAATTCCTGACCATGTAAATGAAGCAGTAATGATGAGTAATGGGTTGTTTGTTTTTATCAGCACGTCACTTAAATGAGCTCATCTATTTTTGGGTAATGTTTTTAACATCTGGTGTTCTGACTTCAGAAACTCAAATGGGAAGAAATTTGGAATTTAAATTTTTGATGGGATGGATTATTCTCCATCTGGTCACCCACTCATGGTGCCTACCCTGACTCCTCCCCCCCCCCCCACCCGCCGCACACTTTTCAAAGAGTTGCCTGTGCAGTGTTTGTGGCCCTCTGAGACTTGTCATTCTGAGGTTTGGCTCTTGGAGCAATCCTACAAAGTGAAGCAGGCTATGAGGATCAAACAGGTTGCAGGCAGTGGCCTCAAATCTTCCTTATGGCATACTGGCATTTTATTACAGTCAAAAGCCTCAATATTTATTTTCAAATGTCTCTGTAATCAGACCAATAACAACAGTCAAATATATTTAACTAATAATAATGAATTTAAAAATTACAGTACTTTTACTTAAAACTTAATTATGTGTCTGAAATTAATTAAAATATAAAGATTAAATAAAATAAAGAAAAGAAAATAAGCCACTTGTTTGCATTTCTCAACATGGCTGATTGAAGTGGTGGTGGCATCTGTTAGTCTCCAGTTAGTTTCCAGGGCGCAGGCCTGGGCAAGGTTGTGTGGAAGACCGGCAGTTGCCCATGCAGCAAGTCTCCCTTCTCCACGACACCGATGTTGTCCAAGGGAAGGGCAAGGGCCAATACAGCTTGGCACCAGTGTTGTCGCAGGAGTTGCCAGAACGAAGTTGAAGGCAACGTCGGACTGCCTTAGGGGCTCCAGCTCCGGATTTGTCCCCAGGATTTACTCCCGAAGCCCCTCCCATGAGTGGGTATGGCCGCAAGGCAGCGAAGGTTTGAAATCAGAGTTTTCCCTCTCTTAGACGGACTGCCTTCCTAGGCTGACGAGCTCCATCTACCCGAAGCACTGGTTTTAAGGCGCCAGGACCTGCCTTCACCCCTTCTCCTGTCAGTAGAAACAGTTCCGCTGGGCTTAGAGACTAAGCCACACGAGAAGGCCAGGAGTTGGACTTGGTTGTCAGAGGCTATTTGAGGCGCATGCCGTGAGGAGCACTCTTAGGTAGTGGGAGCTTGTTCCCACTACTACTCCTCGGCTTGTCAACGTTGGGACATTGGTTGATTACCCATTCAATGTCAACCATCCTTGGTAAAAGGCTGTGGAGCCAAATTTGAAGAGCATTTTGCCCCTCTGCTTAGATTTCTGTGGTTTGCTTGTGGATTCATCACTGTGTCTATCAGTGGAGTAGGTGTCCTGATACACTCATAACTGTGTTGCAAATTGTCTCTGATCTCTCTATTGTGATGTGCAGGTGCAGATAAGACAGCGATGAGCTAACTTTGAACAGGACATCACTGGCAGTACCCTATGAAACCACTGTCAAATGATAAGTAAAATTAGGCCCAATCCTTTCTTTGAAATGTGATTTTCAGAGATAATTTTCAGTGTGAATGCATATAATTTGTAGAGTTCTGTCCAGATTAATTTTCCGCCACTGGCTGTGAAGTTCATTATAATGTTTTATGCATTTCTTGTTAAAAGCTTCATTTTATACCTGAATGTGGCTTGTGCTGATTAATGTTAGGCTGATAAATGTTATGCCAAGAATTTCAATGGATTGCATATTAAAAACACCAATTTGGATTCCTCTAAACTCTTCCATATAATCAGAAATTTTACAATATAATGTAAATTAAGCCACGAACACTTAGCTATTATAAAAATTAACAAACCTGTTACAAAAACTGTTATTGCTCAAATACAGGACATCTAACAAGTGTTACAGACTTTGGGCAAAATTGGGTTAAGAAATAAAATATTCAGCATGAATGAAGTTAAAACATAAATTGGAGCAGAAAGAATGGATTATGTACATTTTTTTACTTTTATGACTAAATTGTATTAAATAAAAGTGAATGAATAAGATGATACTATGAAATATCCTTGGATCTTTTCAGCAACTGGAGTTTATTATATCTGTACAATACATTATCTGATAAGACCTTATCTATAATGTGATTTATGGAAATTGTTGGTTCTGCAATATTAGGTCACTTCCCTAATGAGCTAGATCCATTGACCCTCTCCCAGAGTTGAGGACTGAGAGGAAGCTTCCTCAAAGTGGGGGCTATCTAGAAGTAGGGGGCTTAATTTTAGAGTAAGTTGTCACCCATTTAAGATGGAGATTAGGAGACATTTCTTCTCTTAAAGGTTTTGGCCTTTAGAATTCTCTACCCCCATGGAGTTATGGAGGAGAGGTCAATGAAAAAATTCAAGACAGAGACTGACAGACAATTGAAAATGGCTGTGGGAAGAGAGCAGTAACATGGTGCTGCGGATAGGATTGTATTGCTCATGCATCACTCACTCCTCGATTTCTAGCCTCTGGCCCTGTTAAGCTACTGATCAGTGGAGTTTTCCCCAGACTGATGAAGATGAGGGAGCCAGGAACTGTCATGTCCTTGAACATCAACACATCAAGGGCAGATGGTTGAATTTGTAATGCGAATGGCACTTGTTACTTAGCAGCCCATGTTTAAATGATATCCAATTGTGTGCAAACATTGTCTTGTCAGAGGAGCTGTTAATAGCATTGAAGTGGTGAATTAACTGCGGAGTTCCCCACTTCTGGCATTAAGGTGGAAGGAAGGTCATTGATGAAGCACCTAAACTTAGGGATTTACCAACATCAGGCCTATTACAATTTTGATTCAAACGTGGACCAAATAACTGAATTCCAAAGGTGAAGGGAGAGTCATACTTGATTATGCAGCGTAGTGATGTTTTTAGTAGCATTGTTATGCCAATAAGAATGTGTCTTTGAAGTAAAATTGTCTTGAATTGAAATGTTTTATAAATAAACCAATAAACTTATAAGTTGTGATGCTGTCCTCCTGCAAAGAAAAGGTTAAAGTGATTCAGTGACATTTTGCTAACATCTCATGTATTATACAGGTAACCTTCCTGTAATCCATTTATCTGTTATTTCATGGTACCTTAATCCAGCAATTTATTTTCATATTTGCAAGGAGATTGAAATTGTTTGGGGTGAAATCCTCTGAACTATAGTTCTTCAAAAATCAAAAATCTCTTGGGTTGGCCCCTCATAAACTTCACAATATTGACTGTTAATCAAAGTATGTATCATGGCACTGATACCGTAGTTCAATACAAGGCCTTGTTGCTGAATTTGATATTTCATTTTAATGAAAGCGTATGTGGCCTTGGAGATGGTGGAATTGGTAGGGAGAGGTGTGGAGAATAATTATCATGTCATGAGAAAGAAGAAAATTGAGCTTTCGTTAGATAAAATGAGACTGATAGTTAGAACATGAACTTTTATCTCATTTGAAAGCCTTCATTGTTATAAAAGAACTACTGTAGATTTTACACAAAAGTGCCATTCATTCTGAGAAGATTTGCAAAACACATCAAAGTCCAGAAAGTTGCACTATTATTATTTAATATATAAACATAATTTGCCATTTTCCTCTTCTAAATTTTGTTCCATTGCTGTTAGGAACTAGAAGTGAACTTGTGTGCATTGACTTTTCTAATTAAGCAGGAACAGGAGAGATTGTGGTATCGAGACAATCAAATTAAAAATACAGTGACCTTTTAAAACACTATAGAGTCAGGACTAGATTCATTTGACTATCTCATACTTGAATGTTTTCTATTATGCATTTTTACAAGGTAATATTATTTTAATGCATTTTAAGGTTGCCTTTGCTTAATATTTAATTTACACATATTGAAAAAGGTCAAGTCCTTTGAATTTCAAACTCGCTCAAGAATGTATTGAAATAGTGCAGAAACTAGTTCTTCGTCTTCATAGACGCTAGACCAGTTCAATGAAAGCAGGTTGTCAGATTTATTCCTAAAAGGTAAGTTTCAAATTCTCCTGAGCTCCTTTGCCACCTATTTGTCATTGGCAGATTTCATGAGGCCTTTGTTGGGTTACTGTATGAAGGAATGGAGTGCTTTGTACCCCTGCAGGTTACTTTGTCAGAAATTTCACTCCTTCCTGATGGCGAGGAATATTTTGTCCATTTTCCCGAATAGAACTTTTCCACCTCTGAATTAAAACCATAAAATGAGGGAGATGCTCAGCAGGTCAGGCGACATCTATACAGAGAGAAAGAGAATTAAAGTGTTACATTCAATACTTCGGACCAACTCTGGAAAGGAAGGCACCAGAAGCCATAATAAAAAGGTGGTGGGGGAAGGGGAAGGAATGCAAATTGGCAGGTGATAGGTGAAACCAGGTGAAGGAATGGAAGGTAGGTACAGTGGGGAGGAATGAATTAAGAAGCTGGAAGGCAATGGGTGGAAGAGATAAAGGGCTAACAAAGAAGGAATCTGATAGGAGAGGAGAGTGGACCATGAGAAAAAAGGAAGGAGGAGGGGCACCAGTGGAGATGATGGGACCATTTTACCTCTCACTTCATTTCATCTATCACTTGCCAGTTTGTACTCCTTCCCCTCCCTTCCTCCTTCTTATTCTGGGTTCTTTCCTCTTCCTTCCCAGTCCTGATGAAGGGACTCAGCCTATTCCCCTCCATAGATGCTGCCTGAGGTGCTGAGCTCCTCCAGAATTTTGTGTGTGTTGCTCTGCATTTCCAGCGTCTGCAGAATCTCCTATGTTTATAATGTTTTACATTGATGATTTTTTATCAGAACGAGGAAAAGCTGGAAACAAATCAAGTTTAAAGTTGTGGGGAATGGATAGTGGGTGCAAAGGGGAAAGGGATCGGCTAGTGGAATTTGTGGAAGGGCAAGGCAAGAACAAAAGAGAAAGTCTGAGATAAAATGGAATGATATATTGATAGTAGAAATGGTTGAAAGAGAGTGATAAGCGTGTGTCTAGAGAAGGTAGGAAGGTGAATAATATCAGAAATACCAGAATGGAAGAAAATAAAAATTAATATTCAAAGCCAGTGATAGGTCAGAGTGGGAGTGATAGGAAGATCACTCTAGCGTACTGAACAGAGGCATTCTGTGAAGTGTTCAGCCAGTCAGGGACAGGGCCTTCATAGCAAAGCTAATAGAAGATTGAGGAATAGAGATCCATTTTCTGATAGAGCATGTTATAGCCTTCATAACTCAATGTCAAATTCAGCAGTTTCAGATAATTGGCCATTGCCAGTTTTTGATTTCTCTTGTGCTCTTTCAGACATCAGCTGTCTCCTATTTACATTTCCTCCAGCGATAACTTCACCACCTCCCTCCAGCCATCACCTAATTTCAGCAATCTCTTTCAGTCTAATTCCACAGTTTACTCTAGTTTAGATTCCCCCCCCTTATAGACTACCCTTTTGTCCTGCCTCTTTCCCTTTTCTATAGCTTAAAACTGTTACATTTTAACTTTTTCAATGCTGAGAAAAGGTAATTGACCTGAAATGGAAATCCATTTTTAATCTCCACAAATGCTGCTTGACCTGTTGAGTGTTTCCAGTGTTTTCTGTTTTTATTTCAGATTTTGTCACAGGCAGCACGGTAGCATCATGGTGAGCATTTTAGTGCGATCACTCAAATCGAGGATGATATTCTCCAAAGGGATTGTCTATTGGTGGTTCTTCAGGTGGATGTAGAGGCAGATCCATGGTCTACATATTCCGAGGGGCTTCCAGACCTCATAATTCTGCCCCCTTCACCACTTGCTGACCACCGCAGGACCAAATCCCTGATGTGGAGGATTTCCTCACTTCAGGAAGTCTGATCACCTGGCTGTACTTTTACTCCCTGTGCACTTTAGTATAATTGGGTGTCTTGGGCTTGTTGAGCCAGCAGGGCCTGTTATTGTGCTGCATCTCTAAATAAATAAATAAATAAGATATAGGGTCTTTTTTGTTCACTGCTTCTGAACTGTTACCATTAATCCTTTAAGTGCCTTTAACTATCCATGTATTTTTGAATTGGGATAAGATATGGGTGTTTCTCCTGCGGATATCTTACTTCGTCATTTTCATTCTTCAGTGATGCACACAGAATCAAAAATTATTAATGATGAACCTTGGAGAGATTTAGGAATGGCTTAGTATTTATGCATCAATCATAGATCCTCAGAGTGGTACAATGCAGAAGATAATTCATCCCATATTTCCATTGCTAGGTTTTTGTCATAAGATGCTAAAATTGATCTGTTCACTTAGAGAAGTAAAGTTTTCTAATCTTGCCAAATTAGATGTTAGAACAGTTGCTGTATATATGACTGCACCTTATAGTTGTCTGCTATCATTCATTATCCAGATTCCGTGGAAGGAATGCTGTGTACATACATCTATTGATGCTTCTGGACACATCTTCAGTGATGTTCCTGGAATCATCGGGTGTTTCGGGTCTTTCAACAATTATACAGCCTCCTCCAGGTGATCAGACCCCAGCTTGTGTCCAGATGGCTAGCTACTTATGACCCCATGGCTCCCCTCTTTTGAGCCACAGCCATCTTGAGGCCCTCTCTGCCGCATCGATGGTACTGTGGATGGCTCTCCTCTTCCTCTCTCCCTCGATGCCCAAAATGCTGAAGGCTCTAACTAAAGAATGGGCTATGAATCCCCTACAACCAACCTCCACTGGGAGACACCTTGCTCTCCATCCAGCCTGCTGACAGTTGCTGACCAGTCCTGCGTACTTGGAGAGCTTCCTTTCAAAGACCTCCTCCAAGCTATCTTCCCATGGGACTGTCAGCTCCAGCAGCACCACTTGCTTAGTAGACTCAGACACTAGAACAATGTCTGGCCGCAGGGTGGTGGCTGCGATATGGTTGGGGAACTTCAGCTGCCCTTTGAGGTCCAAGAAGTAAGAAGTAATGTACAACTAACGAATCTGTTGTCCTGTGGTTACACAGCTGCATGAGGAAACAATACCAAAAAAGTGAAAGAAAAGAAATTGCTGACCTGCCACCTCCTCTCCTAGCCAGACTCGCTCATATTTACCTACTGTGAGAATGTTTGGAATGAAAAATCTGTAACATCAGTCCAGTGTAATTGTTGATTCTCTTTTATGCTGGGTCCTGTGGAGTGATTTTCGTAAGTGCCTCTCTTAACTCTACTGTTGTCTTCCAAATATATTAAAAAATTTTTATCATTCTTTTTCAAGTATTACATTTGAGAAAGTTCCTGTAATTTTGTAATTATAAATCCCTTTTTAATTTTTCTTGTAAGATGGGCCACATGCCTTTTGCTCTTTTGTGGAAATTTTTTGATTGATAATGCAACACAATACGATTTATATCCTCTTCTACAGAAATCTTATTAGTCAGCTAACTTGTGTCGAGATTTTCTGAAATCTTATTAACACACACTGGAAAGCAAAAATTGTCAAAAATCAATCATAACAATTGTGGTCAGGGTTTCAGCATGGAAATTGCATCTCTGCTCCTTTATGTGTGAAAAATCTAATTTGAAGATATCAAAACATTATTTATGCATATGAAAATGCAATTTTCAATTTTTAATCGGATCAGTTCTGAAAACATAGGTAAGGTCCCTGGGGTTCAAATTTTTAAACAATTCCTTAAAAGAAGTTGCCATTAAGAACCAGAAATGCTGGCTTCAGCTCTCTCTAAAATTCGGGGTGTAAATTTCCAAATGCTGGTATAAAAGCAGGAAATAAGTATTCTCTGCTTTTTCAGATTAGCATAAACCATTGCCAGTGAAAGTAAACGTGTCGGTAGATATTTTACTGATTTGGCATAAGCGATCATAGAAGTACATGCAAGGTATAAGAACCAGCCTAATTGAATTATGCATGAAGTTCCTTGATCTTTCCATTGAAGATTGGCATTGTACTGTACTGATGTATTTTTTAGATGTATTTTCTGAGAAAATCACAAACTATAATAATGAGTTGAGTTATGTTTGGATTTCTATATTTTTTAGTTCACAGTGACTAAAATATTATGATCCACAAGAATATAGAATCATAAAATAATAGAGGTTAATTCTATGACCTCTAAAAGCAAGTCAAGTCAATATTAAGTATTAAAAGTCAAAGGCCAACCCAAACCCACTCCAACACCTGCATTTCTAGAGGTTAGATGCTGGGTGAATAGTAAACCTGTTTTATCATGGACATTTCAGCATGTGATAGGGCTTAGAGTGGTCAGAGACATTTTCCAGCTTTTGTGAGAAACAGGCAGTTAAAGTGAGCAGTGGAGAACTTTGGGGCACTGTGTTGGGGAATGGAGGAGCAGAGATGCTTTTCCTTTGTCTTCCGGTACCTTCCATACATCCTTCAGAGACCCAATTGTTGAGAAATTTGCCTTTCTGCCTCAAGACTGGGTTTGGATCAGCCTTTCACAGTCTTCAGGATTGATTTGCAGTAACCAATCCCAGGCTTGTAATTGGAACAACAACCTCAGCCTGGGTCAACTCTGAGCTAACGCTAACGGATTCAAACTCTTCTGCTCCTGTGGTCTGTTCCACTGAATTTCCTTCCTCAATGGATACTGGGCTGGCCTCTGCAGTTAAGGCCAAAGCAGCATAGACTGATTTAAAATTCCAACATGTGGGAGGTCTTAAAATTCTGGATTTCCAGTACCAGTGCAAGCCATAGTTATTGATACCGAGGAGACAGAATCTTGCAGTACTGAAGAAGGGCATTTGACCTATTCTGCATGATGCTGGCTCTTTGAAACCATCCTCCAAATTAATCCCACATCCCAGCTTTATCCCCACACATTTTAAATTGCCCAATTGCCAAGGTAAATTCCTGATGAATGTTTCACAGTTAGTACATTCCAGGCTTTTGCTTTCACTTATGTAATGAGGTACCACTGTATTTTCTTTCAATTCTTTTCCAGCTATTTTAAGTGGAATATGTCTGGTCACCAACCAATTAGTCTGGTAAAGTCTTCCTCCTTATGTATTCTACCAACATAGGAATTAGTTTTGATAGAATAAGTAAGGAGAAATTATTACTTTCTCATAATTAAAGATATCTTTAGTTGATCTCATCTTGGCCTGCTTTGCATGGGAACAATCCTAGATTCCCCAAACACACCAGATAATGGAAATAAAAACAACAGGAATTCTGCAGATGCTGGAAATTCAAGCAACACACATCAAAGTTGCTGGTGAACGCAGCAGGCCAGGCAGCATCTCTAGGAAGAGGTGCAGTCGACGTTTCAGGCCGAGACCCTTCGTCAGGACTAACAGAAGGAAGAGTGAGTAAAGGATTTGAAAGTGGGAGGGGGAGGGGGAGATCCAAAATGATAGGAGAAGACAGGAGGGGGAGGGCTGGAGCCAAGAGCTGGACAGGTGATAGGCAAAAGGAATACGAGAGGATCATGGGACAGGAGGTCCGGGAAGAAAGACAAAGAGGTGGGGGGGGACCCAGATGATGGGCAAGGGGTATATTCAGAGGGACAGTGGGAGAAAAAGGAGAGTGAGAGAAAGAATGTGTGTATAAAAATAAGTAACAGATGGGGTACGAGGGGGAGGTGGGGCATTAGCGGAAGTTAGAGAAGTCGATGTTCATGCCATCAGGTTGGAGGCTACCCAGACGGAATATAAGATGTTGTTCCTCCAACCTGAGTGTGGCTTCATCTTTACAGTAGAGGAGGCCGTGGATAGACATGTCACAGAATGGGAATGGGATGTGGAATTAAAATGTGTGGCCACTGGGAGATCCTACTTTCTCTGGCGGACAGAATGTAGATGCTCAGCAAAGCGTATCCTCTCGTATCCCTTTTGCCTATCACCTGTCCAGCTCTTGGCTCCATCCCTCTCCCTCCTGTCTTCTCCTATGATTTTGGATCTCCCCCTCCCCCTCCAACTTTCAAATCCCTTACTCACTCTTCCTTCAGTTAGTCCTGACGAAGGGTCTCGGCCTGAAACGTCGACTGCACCTCTTCCTAGAGATGCTGCCTGGCCTGCTGCGTTCACCAGCAACTTTTATGTGTGTTGCTTGAGATAATGGAAATAACTCTGGTTTCACAAGAAATCAAGATATGACCTCCTTAATGCTATCAGTGATGCTAAGAGACAGTACCAGTCCAAAACTGAGCCCTAGTACAGTTGTCATATTATACTGGGTTACAAAATGAGGTTGGGCAACTTTGCTGACAGCAGTGTATCCCTTCCTGATGAGCTTAATACATTCTATGCACATCGCATTTTTAACAGAAGAGAACGGATATGTCACCACTCACCCTGACAGCTTCCGGAGTACCTGAATCTACAGTCACCATTGCAGATGTCAGTTCAGTCTTCTGGAAGATGAACCCATGGAAAGCATCAGGCATGGATGGTATCCCTGGCCTTGTTCTTATATCCTGTGCGGATTAGCTGGCAGGGTATTTGCAGACATTTGTAACCTCTCCCTGCTTCAGGATGTTTTTCTCTCCTGCTTTAAGAAGTTCACTATCTCCCTGGTACCCATGAAAAACAACATAACGTGCCTTAATGACTACTGCCCAGTGCCTCTGACATCACTATTATGAAGAGCTTTGAGAGTCATGCATCAGCTCTGCCTTTGCAGACAACCTCAGTTCATTGCAATCTGCCCACTGCTGAAACAGGACCATGGCGGATACCAGCTCCATGGCCATAGAATCATCCCTGGAGCATCTAGACAGTAAGGACATCTACTTCAGGCTAATTTTTAGATTAGTTTTCCTTGTCCCATGTACATTGAAACATTAAAACAGTGAAATGCGTCGTGGCGTCATCATTTGCTTTGTGCTGGAGGCAGCCCGCAAGTTTCGCCATGCTTCCAGTGCCAACATATCATGCCTACAACTTACTAACCCTGACTCTGGGCTTGGAATGTGGGAGGAAACCAGAGCATCTGGAGAGAACCCACGCTATAATGGGGAGAACATACAAACTCCTTACAGATAGTGGCAGGAATGGAAACTCAATGTACCGGTTGCTGACAACGTAAAACATTACATCAACCAGTACGCTATCCTGCCACCCAAATATTGTCTAGTTATTTCAATTCTATGATTCCAAGCAAACTCATCATGAAATTCTACACCCTGAAAGTCAGTGCTTCTCTTTGCAACTGGATCCTTGAATTCTTGACCAACAGACTACAATCAGTAAGGATTTTCTAAACACTTGTACTCCACAAGGTTGTGTCCTCAGCTCCGTACTTTACTCCCTGTATGCTGATGACAGCATGGCCAGGTTCTGCTCTAACTGCATCTACAAGTTTGCAGGTGATGTCACTGTAGTGGGCCGTATCTCAAATAACAATGAGTTGGAGTACGAGAAGGAAATAGAGAGCTTAGTGATGTGGTGTCATGACAATAACCTTTCTCTCAATGTCAACAATACAAAAGAGCTGATCATTGGTTTCAGAAAGTGGGATGGTACACATGTTCCTGGCTACATCAATGGTGATAAAGTCAAGATGATTGAGAGCTTCAGATACCTAGAAGTGAACATCACAAATGGCCTGTCTTAGTCCAGCCAGATAGTTGCCTCAAACAAGAAAACACACCAAGTCCTCCACTTCATCATGGAACTAAAGAACTTTGGCATATTTTCAATGACATTCACCACTTATTATCGATGTACCATAGAAAGCATTCTGTCTGGATGCATAATGGCTTGGTACGGCAAGTTCTCTACACGTGACTGCAAAGACCTGCTCACCATGTCATGTAAACCAGCCTGCTCTCTATGGATACCGTCTACCCTTCTCATTGCTTCAGTAAAGTAGCCAGCAAAATCAAAGACCCCCCCCACCCCAGACATTCTCTCTTCTCCCTTCTTCCATTGGGCAGAATATACTAAAGCTTGAAAACACGCTCCACCAGGCTCGTGGTCAGCTTCTATCCCACTGGTATCAGATTCTTCAACAGACCTCTTATGTCATGAGGTGGACTCTTGGCCTCACAATCTACCTTATTATGATCTTGCACTTTATGTTTACTTGCACTCTACTTTTTTTTTAGTAGCTTTTACACTTTATTCTGCAATGTTATTGTTATTCAATGCATCGTGTAATGACTTGATGTATATGAACAGTATGCAATACAATATTTTTAGGATATCTTGGTACCAATAATTGACAATAATAAAACAATAACACTGCCAATTAATACCAAACTCTAGCAAGCCTTCGCTGAGTCCTTTCTTATTCTGTCTACAGTGCATTCACAACAACTACACAGAGTGCTCCAGCTGAAGTCTATTGAAGAATGTTGCATTGCTTCAAGAAGGCTACAACACGTCTTGAAATCTTGCTCACTCTTAATCTTTTCCCATGAAAAAAAACGTGGAAGAAGATGTCAGATTCAGGAATCTAATGTCAGGTAGGTAAAAGATGTAGCTTCTCTCACGTAGCCTAATAAGAGTAACTAGTATTGGATTAAGGTTCAAATTGTTGTTTTTAATGCGTTGCTTCTTTTAATTCTAGTTTTCTTCACACAAGCTTAAATGTTTGTATAATCACCTCTTTGTCTGTAGACTATTAGTGACTTTTAGTATAGTTGGTTCAATATTTCTGTTGTTGCTTTGCAAAGCTGAAGTGTAACCCAGTTAGCACCTGCTAAACAGGATCCTTATCTAAACTGGCCCAAAAGACATAATGAACCCAGAGATTTGTAGTCTGCTGAGGGTTAGATCTGTAGCATTCAAAACTGGTGATCCAGAACTATAGAAGAAATCCAGGTGAGACCTACAGGAGGCTAGTTTAAGGGTGAAGAAACAATTCTGATTGAGAGTAGAGACAGAATGGGATGCATGGCAGCTCTGGCTGGGTTTGCAGGCCATGACAAGGTGAAACCTAACATCATGAATGGTTATGATGCGTCACTCCCAGGTGAGCTCAACACCTTGTATGCATGCTTTGAAAGGGAGAATAAAATGACAGCTGTGCAAATCCCTGCAGCATCCAGTGACCCTGTGATCTGTGTCTCAGAGGCTGACATCAGATCTTCTTTCAAGAGGGTGAATCCTCAGAAGGCATCAGGCCCTGATGGTGTACTGGGAGGGCTTTGAATACTTGTGCAAACCAACTGGTGGGAGTGTTCAAGAACATCTTTAAACTCTCACTGCTATAGATGGAGGTTCCCATTTGCTTCAAAAGAGTGACAATCATACCAGTGCCTAAAAAGAGCAGGGTGGGTTGCCTTAATGACTATCACCCAGTGGCTCTCATATCTACTGTGATGAAAAGCTTTGTGAGGTTGGTCATGGTTAGAATCAACTCCTACCCAACCAAGTACCTGGACCGCTGACAATCAACACTGGCGCACCTCAAGGACGCGTGCTTAGTCCTCTTCCCTGCTCTCTCTACACTCACAACAGTATGGCTAGGTACAGCTGAAATACCAAATATAAATTTGCTGATGATGTAACTATTGTTGGCAGAATTTCAGATAGCGATGAGGAGGTGTACAGGAACAAGATAGATCAGCTGGTTGAGTGGTGCTGCAGCGACATCCTTGCATTCAATCAAGGAATGATTGTGGACTACAGGAAGGGGAAGTCGAGGGAACACACACCAGTCCTCACCGAAGGATCAGACATGGAAAGGGTCAGCAGTTTCAAGTTCCTGGGTGTCAGCATCTCTGAGGATCTATCCTGGGCCCAACATATTGATGCAATTACAAAGAGGGTGCAACAGCGGCTATATTTCATTAGGAGTTTGAAGCGAATTGGCATGTTAGTAAAGACACTTGCAAATTTCTGCAGATGTACCGCGAAGAGCATTCTGACTAGTTCATTCACCATCTGATACAGAGGGGACATTGCACAGGACTGGAAAGTTGTAAACTCAGCCAGTTCCATCACTAGTAGCCTCATTACTGTCCAGGACACCTTCAAAAGGTGATGCCTCAAAAAAGCAGCTTCCATCATTAAGAACCTCATCACCCAGGACATGCTTTCTTCTCGTTGTTACCATCAAGGATTGAGGTACAGGAGCCTGAAGACGCACACTCAATGTTTTAGGAACAGCTTCTTCTCCTCCACCATCAGATTCCTGAATGAACAGTGAACCCATGAACACTTCCTCAGCATTTTTTCTCTTTTTGCATGACTTATTTAATTTATTTTTAATATAAACTTAATATATAGTTTTTTGTTATCATGTATTGCAATGTACTGCTGCCACAAAACAACATATTCCAGTGATATTAAACCTTTTCCTTGGTCTGATTTTGATTCTGAAATGGTTTGTATTGTGAAAGGAAGCCATGTGCTTACATTCCTTTGTTACAGCTAATTATAGATACTGTTTGTTACAGTTACAGTATAGTTCACTTGTTACTTCTCTGCCTTACCTTCTGGTGCAGGCTGACCCTATCTGAAGTGTACTATGATGAACATCAAATAGAATGGCTGTAACGATAAGATTCGCACTCTCATTCTTGACTTCTAAGAACCTTCTGGGAAATGTCATCTTCAAAACCAACATTAGGTTCACGATTCAGTGGACTTTGGTCTGGGCTTGGATAGTTTGTTTATTCTTCCTCTAAATTTGGAGAATTTCATAATGTTAGTACTGTCAGCAGTCAGTCTGACTTGAAGCCACCTTTTGATTTCAGAAGTGTAGAATGCCATTGAATAATTTGGTTCACAATGGTCAAGAGACAGAGGACAAAATTTCAAATATAAGACTTTATTAAAGAAGGAATATCTATATTTTAATAGAACAAGATCTCTACAGTAATAAGGATAAACATTTTAAAACTCCACTGAATTCAACTATATCATCCTCTCCCATTGCTCATCAATGTTCGTGTTTCTAGAGGTTTAGCAGTAATTCAGAATAGGGATACTTGCAGCATCCAAGGAGATTAAGTTCCGTTGCATTTCATTGGCCCCTACAGTAAATGGATGGGCTATATTATATATTCAGATAATTTGAAAGTCAAGCAAATTGAATTGATATCCCATAGGAAAACAAAAGCAAAAGAGTCTAACCAGAAGGAACAAGCAAAAGACCAAATTAAAACTGAAATGCTGCTGTAGGTCACCTGGATAGATAAAGTCAAACGATAGCAACCGACATAAGCAGATCTTTAAGAACTGAAACAACAGGAACTCTGCAGATGCTGGAAATTCAAGCAACATACATCAAAGTTGCTGGTGAACGCAGCAGGCCAAGCAGCATCTATAGGAAGAGGTGCAGTCGACGTTTCAGGCCGAGACCCTTCGTCAGGACTAACTGAAGGAAGAGTGAGTAAGGGATTTGAAAGCTGGAGGGGGAGGGGGAGATGCAAAATGATAGGAGAAGGCAGGAGGGGGAGAGATAGAGCCGAGAGCTGGACAGGTGATAGGCAAAAGGGGATACGAGAGGATCATGGGACAGGAGGTCCGGGAAGAAAGACGGGGGGGGGTGACCCAGAGGATGGGCAAGAGGTATATTCAGAGAGACAGAGGGAGAAAAAGGAGAGTGAGAGAAAGAATGTGTGCATAAAAATGAGTAACAGATGGGGTATGAGGGGGAGGTGGGGCCTTAGCGGAAGTTAGAGAAGTCAGTGTTCATGCCATCAGGTTGGAGACTACCCAGACGGAATATAAGGTGTTGTTCCTCCAACCTGAGTGTGGCTTCATCTTTACAGTAGAGGAGGCCGTGGATAGACATGTCAGAATGGGAATGGGATGTGGAATTAAAATGTGTGGCCACTGGGAGATCCTGCTTTCTCTGGCGGACAGAGCGTAGATGTTCAGCAAAGCGGTCTCCCAGTCTGCGTCGGGTCTCGCCAATATATAAAAGGCCACATCGGGAGCACTGGACGCAGTATATCACCCCAGTCGACTACAGGTGAAGTGATGCCTCACCTGGAAGGACTGTTTGGGGCCCTGAATGGTGGTAAGGGAGGAAGTGTAAGGGCATGTGTAGCACTTGTTCCGCTTACACGGATAAGTGCCAGGAGGGAGATCAGTGGGGAGGGATGGGGGGGACGAATGGACAAGGGAGTTGTGTAGGGAGCGATCCCTGCGGAATGCAGGGGGGGGGGGAGGGAAAGATGTGCTTAGTGGTGGGATCCCGTTGGAGGTGGCGGAAGTTACGGAGAATAATATGTTGGACCCGGAGGCTGGTGGGGTGGTAGGTGAGGACCAGGGGAACCCTATTCCTAGTGGGGTGGTGGGAGGATGGAGTGAGAGCAGATGTACGTGAAATGGGGGAGATCCGTTTAAGAGCAGAGTTGATAGTGGAGGAAGGGAAGCCCCTTTCTTTAAAAAATGAAGACATCTCCCTCGTCCTAGAATGAAAAGCCTCATCCTGAGAGCAGATGCGGCGGAGACGGAGGAATTGCGAGAAGGGGATGGCGTTTTTGCAAGAGACAGGGTGAGAAGAGGAATAGTCCAGATAGCTGTGAGAGTCAGTAGGCTTATAGTAGACATCAGTGGATAAGCTGTCTCCAGAGACAGAGACAGAAAGATCTAGAAAGGGGAGGGAGGTGTCGGAAATGGACCAGGTAAACTTGAGGGCAGGGTGAAAGTTGGAGACAAAGTTAATAAAGTCAACGAGTTCTGCATGTGTGCAGGAAGCAGCGCCAATGCAGTCGTCGATGTAGCGAAGGAAAAGTGGGGTACAGATACCAGAATAGGCACGGAACATAGATTGTTCCACAAACCCAACAAAAAGGCAGGCATAGCTAGGACCCATACGGGTGCCCATAGCTACACCTTTAGTTTGGAGGAAATGGGAGGAGCAAAAGGAAAAATTATTAAGAGTAAGGACTAATTCCGCTAGACGGAGCAGAGTGGTGGTAGAGGGGAACTGATTAGGTCTGGAATCCAAAAAGAAGCGTAGAGCTTTGAGACCTTCCTGATGGGGGATGGAAGTATATAAGGACTGGACATCCATGGTGAAAATAAAGCGGTGGGGGCCAGGGAACTTAAAATCATTGAAAAGTTTAAGAGCGTGAGAAGTGTCACGAACATAGGTCGGAAGGGATTGAACAAGGGGTGATAAAACAGTGTCGAGGTATGCAGAAACGAGTTCAGTGGGGCAGGAGCAAGCTGAGACAATAGGTCGGCCAGGACAGGCAGGTTTGTGGATCTTGGGTAGGAGGTAGAAACGGGAAGTGCGGGGTGTGGGAACTATAAGGTTGGTAGCAGTTCTTTAAGAACTGAACTTGTTGACAGAAATATAGAAAAAGAAACTAAACAATGGAAGTTATAAAGGAGAGTTTGTTGTCAATATAACTTTTCATATATAAAGGATTATACATACAGGCACCACAGCACAAAAACATGGATTTTAGTTAGGTTGCATCAGAGTCTTTGTGGGGGGAGGTTAACCTGCATAGGTTTAGCACAGCCTCCAGGCAATTACTGAAGTTGTGGGAGGTAATAGCTGTAGTGATCAATACCAAAATTAGGCATTGAGTATCTGAGCCATAGAATCATACACCACAGAAACAGGAACTTTGGGTCACTCAGTCTGTGCCAGCTGTTGTGACTCACTAAACTGAGCCACATGAAGCTGTAACTGGGTAATAAAAAAAGTCTTTATTAAATAAAGCAGATCTTCTGGAGAGAATCTGGAATTGTCTCCCAACACAATCTTTTATACTTTCTTGAGGCACACCACTAGTCACAGGGTCACAGGCCTCCAGTCTGATAAGCAATCATCCACTACCACTCTCTGTCTTCTCCCACACAGCAAATTCCGAATCCAGTTTACAACCTCTCCATGGATACCTAGTGTCTGAACCTCCCATGTGGGACCTTGTCAAAGGCCTTACTAAAGTCCATGTAGACAACATCCACAGCCTTTCCTTCATCTACTTTCTTGGTAACCTCCTCAAAAAACTCTACCAGATTTGTTAAACACGATCTACCACGCACAAAGCCATGCTAACTATTCTTAATCAGCCCTTGGCTGTCCAAATACTTGTATATCCAATCTCTCAGAACACCGTCCAACTACTACTGATGTCAGGCTCACTGGCCTGTAATTACCTGCTTTACTTTTAGAACCTTTTTTAAACAAAGGTACAACGTGAGCTACCCTCCAATCCTCCGGCAGTGGCTAAGGACATTTTAAATATTTCTGCCAGGGCCCCTGCAATTTCTACACTAGTCTCTCTCAAGGTCCAAGGAAATATCATGTCAGGCCCTGGGAATTTATCTACCTTTATTCGCTGTAAGGCAGCAAGCACCTCCTCCTCTTTAATCCCTATGTGTTCCATGACACTGCTGCTTGTTACCCTTCCTTCCATTTACACTATGCCAGTTTCCTGAGTAAATACTGATACAAAAAAACTGTTTAAGATCTCCCCCGTCTCGTGAGGCTCCACACCTAGCTGACCACTTTGATCTTCTAGGGGACCAATTTTGTCCCTTACTATCCTTTTACTCTTAATATACTTGTAGAAACACTTTGGGTTTACCTTCACATTATGTGCCAAAGCAACCTCATATCTTCTTTTTGCCTTCCTGATTTCCTTCTTACATTTTCTATACTCTTCAAGTACCTCATTTGTTCCTTGTTGCCTATACAGGTGTCCCCCGCTTTTCGAACGTTCGCTTTACGAAACCTCACTGTTACGAAAGACCTACATTAGTACCCTGTTTTCGCTTTCAGAAGGTGTTTTCACTCTTACGAAGAAAGGCAGTGCGCGATAAAAAATCAGCGCGCGATAAAAGGCAGCGTGCGCCCCAAGCAGCCGCTCTCCCCCGGATTCGGAATGGCATTGCTTTAACATTTTGCATTGAGCAGCCGTTAGTAAGATGAGTTCTAAGGTGTCGGAAAAGCCTGAAAGAGTAAGGGTGTTACACTTAGCGTAAAACTAGACATAATTAAGTGTTTCGATCATGGTGAACGAAGCAAGGACAAAGTGAGTTTGGCTTGTGGAAGTTGACGAAGATGATGTTGAAGAGGTTTTGGCATCCCATGACCAAGAACTGATAGATGAAGAGCTGATGCAATTGGAAGAGGAAAGGATAACAATCGAAACCGAATGCAGAAAGTGAAGCAACTGTGTGAGATTTTCGCTGCAATGATAAAGTATGACTTTAATTTTGAAAGGGTACGTAGGTTTAGGGGATATTTACAGGATGGTTTGAGTGCTTACAAACAACTGTATGATAGAAAAATGCGCGAGGCTCAGCAGTCAAGCAAGCCTTCTTCAGCCACAGCAGATGACGAACCTTGACCTTCGACATCGAGGTGGGCAGTCATAGGAGAAGATGAGCTGCCTGCCCTGATCGATGATGAAATGACACCCCCGTGTCCCACCATCCCAACACCCTGGCCCCGGACAGATACTGTACCGATTCGTGAAGAACGCAGTGGTAGCCGGGAGGCACACAGCACATATTTAAGAAAAAAGCCGAAATAAACATGCTAATTAATTAGGTGCTGCCTAGTACATAATTGTCGGCCCAGATCAGAGGTGATGCAATTGGCAATCGCCTCTGATCTGCGCCGACATTTACGTGCCGGGCAGCACCTAATTAATTAGCATGTTTATTTCGGCTTTTTTCTTAAGGATGTGCTGGGTGCCTCCCAGCTACCGCTACATTCTTCGCGGCAATGTATCAGGTCGGCGACCCAGAAGGTGGGGGACACTGCACCACCCCAACCTGCGATGACTCAGTCTAACACACCATCATCAGTGTGCTCGGCGCTGTTTTCCCAATTCCGGTAAGTGATACTACACTGTACATACATTATTTCTACTTTATATAGGCTGTGTATTTTTACGTGTTATTTGGTCGATTTGGCAGCTTCATAGTTTAAAGGTTACTGGAGAGCGCGTTTATGCCAACGGTGCTTGCGTGAGATTTTCGCTACGGAGATCTGTGCAGGCAATCCTTGTAGAGAAGTAGTTCTACTTTATATAGGCTGTGTATTTATCATATAATTCCTGCTTTTACTATATGTTACTGTTATTTTAGTTTTTATGTGTTATTTGGCATGATTTGGTAGGTTATTTTTGGGTCTGCGAACGCTCACAAAATTTTCCCATATAAATAAATGGTAATTGCTTCTTCGCTTTACGACATTTCGGCTTATGAACCATTTCATAGGAACGCTCTACCTTCGGATAGCGGGGGAAACCTGTACCTGCTATACACCTCTCTCTTTTTCTTCACCAGATTGCCAATATCCCTTGAAAACCAAGGTTCCCTATGCCTGTTAACTTTGCCTTTAATCCTGGCAGGAACATGCAAACTCTGTACTCTCAAAATTTTGCCTTTGAATGCCTTTCACATACAGAACACATCCTTGCCAGGAAACATCTTATCCCAATCCACTCTTCCTAGATCCTTTCTCATTTCCACAAAATTGGCTGTTCTCCAATTTAGAACCTTAACTCTAGGACCAGACCTATCCTTATCCATAATTAACTTGAAACTAATGACATTATGGCCACTGGACCGAAAATGTTCACCTTCACATACTTCTGTCACCTGACCTGTCTGGTTCCCTAATACGAGATCAAGCGTTGCATCCTCTCTCGTTGGTACCTCTATATATTGATATAGAAAACTTCCCTGAACACATTTGACAAACTCAATGCAATCTAACCCTCTCACAATGTGGGAGTTCCAGTCAATATGTGGAAAGTTAAAATCCCCCTACTATTACAACTTTCTGTTTCTTACTTTGGTCTGCTATCTCTCTACAGATTTGCTCCTCCAATTCTCTCTGACTATTGGGCGGTCTATAATACAACCCTATTAGTGTGGTCACAGCTTTCCCGTTCCTCAGCTCCACCCATATGGCCTCTGTAGGCAAGTCCTCCAGACTGTCCTGCCTACACACAGTTGTGATATTCTCCTTGACTAGTAATGCCACTCCTCCCCCTCTATCGCATCTGAAACAACAGAACCCCGGAACATTAATTTGCCAGTCCTGCCCCTCTTGCAACCATGTCTCACTAATAGCAATAATGTCGTAATTCCATGTGTCAATCCATGTCCTAAATTCATCTGCCTTACCCACAATTCCCCTTGCATTGAAATAGATGCACCTGAGAACATTTCTATCACATACAGACCTTTGATTACTGTCTATACATACAGTCCTCGCATGACCTTTATCCTCCTCCACCTCACTATCTGCTCTAATAGTCTGGTTCCCCTCCCCGGCAAATCTAGTTTAAACTCCCCGGAGCAGAACTAGCAAACCTACCCGCAAGGATGTTAGTCCCCCTCCAGTTCAGGTGCAAACCGTCCTGTCGGAACAGGTCCCACCTTCCCTGGGGCAAAGCCCAATTGTCCAGAAACGTGAAACCCTCCCTCCTGCACCATCTCCTTAGCCACGTATTTAGCTGCATTATCTTCCTATTTCTAGCCTCACTAGCACGCGGCACGGGTAGCAATCCTGAGACTGTACCCTGGAGGTCCTGTCCTTCAACTTTGTACCTAACTCCCTAAACTCTCTTTGCAGGACCTCCTCCTTCATCCTATTCATGTCATTGGTCCCTACATGGACCACGACATCTGGCTGCTCATCCTCCCTCCTGAGAATACCGAGAACTCGATCCGAGATATCACGGGCCCTGGCACCAGGGAGGCAACAGACTATCTGGGATTCTCGATCTCTCCCACAGAACCTCTTATCTGTCCCCCTGACTATCGAATCTCCTATCACTACTGCTCTCCTCTTTTCCCTCCTTCCTTTCTGAGCTGAGGGTCCAGTCTCGGTGCCAGAGACGCTGGAGTTATTTCCTGAAGATTGGTTCTCATTTTAATTGATGTCTTCTATTTATACTTTCATAACTTCAGAATAACCCCTGACACCAACCAACAAGCACCTATTCGATGCAGTGTAAAATGGTTTAATGACCTCACATGCGTAGTTCAATAACTGCAGCTTATAAAGCTTAATCTTTGCAGCAATGCAATGGTGGAAGAATTGCCTTACATCCTATTAATGTAGAGAACCAAATCATTGATTTAAAGATTGTGATGACTTTTGCCATCCTAATTCTCACCATTTATTTCTTCCCATCTGTCTTTACAGATATTGTTTGAAAAAGGCAGATGATTAAGATACAATGGTTTCTTAAAGGTAAACAGGCATAGGTTTGTACTTTTTACACCATTTTAAAATTTGCCTTTATTTGAAACTTCCAGCTACAATTTTCATTCCATGAACCCCGTTAAGATTTCTTAATGTTTACCGGCAAGTAGACATGGAGAGATCTGTAAAAGGTACACTCACAATGGTCAGTGTGTCAACAGTGAGAAACTCATAATTCCCACTGGCGACAAATTTTGGCCTTCTATGTCTTTGCATCTGCCATATCTGCCATCTGAAGTGTTCCTTTCTATGCATTAAATTGTTGAAGAAAATGGATGAAGGCAAGGCAGTGAATGTTGGCTGCATGGACTTTAGTAAGGCACTTGATAAGGTCCAACCTGGGAAGGTATAACATATAACCATATAACAATTACAGCATGGAAACAGGCCATCTCGGTTCTTCTAGTCCATGCCGAATGCTTACTCTCACCGTCCCATCTACCCGCACTCAGCCCATAACCCTCTATTCCTTTCCTGTCTATATACCTATCCAATTTTGTTTAAAATGACAAAATTAAACCTGCCTCTACCACTTCTGCTGGAAGCTCGTTCCACACAGCTTCCACTCTCTGAGTAAAGAAGTTCCCCTTGTGTTACCCCTAAACTTTTGCCCCCTAACTCTCAACTCATGTCCTCTTGTTTGAATCTCCCCTACTCTCAATAGAAAAAGCCTATCCATGTCAACTCTATCTATCCCCCTCATAATTTTAAATACCTCTATCAAGTCCCCCCTCAACCTTCTACGCTCCAAAGAATAAAGACCTAACTTGTTCAACCTTTCTCTGTAACTTAGGTGCTAAAACCCAGGTAACATTCTAGTAAATGTCCTCTGTACTCTCTCTATTTTGTTGACATCTTTCCTATAATTCGGTGACCAGAACTGTACACAATACTCCAAATCTGGCCTCACCAATACCTTGTACAATTTTAACATTACATCCCAACTCCTATACTCAATGCTTTGATTTACTAAGGCCAGCATACCAAAAGCTTTCTTGACCACCCTATCCACATGAGATTCCACCTTCAGGGAACTATGCACCATTATTCCTAGATCCCTCTGTTCTACTGCATTCCTCAAAGCCCTACCATTTACCATGTATATCCTATTTTGATTAGTCCTACCAAAATGTAGCACCTCACACTTATCAGTATTAAACTCCATCTGCCATCTTTCAGCCCACTCTTCTAACTGGCCTAAATTTCTCTGCAAGCTTTGAAAGCCTACTTCATTAACCACAATGCCACCTATCTTAGTATCATCTGCATACTTACTAATCCAATTTACCACCCCATCATCCAGATCAGTTGGACAAGAAGGTTCAGCCACTCGGCATCCAGGATGAGGTAGTAAATTGGATTAGACATTGGCTTTGTGGGAGAAGCTCGAGCCTGCTAGTAAAGGGTTGTCTCTCCGACCAGAGGTCTGTGACTAGTGGTGTGCTGCAGGGATCAGTGCTGGGCCCTTTGTTGTTTGTCATCTGTATTAATGACGTAGATGGTAATTTGATTAACTGGGTCAGAAAATTTGAATATGACACCAAGAATGTGGATGTAGTGAGCAGTGAAGAAGGCTAACATGGCTTTCAGAGAGATCTGCATCAGCTAGAAAAATGGGCTGAAAACTGGCAGATGAAATTAAATGCAGGCAAGTGTGAGGTTTTGCACTTTATTAGGACCAACCAGGGTAGGTCTTACACAGTGAATGGTAGGGCATTCACTATCTACTATATCTACTATAGCTACAAACTTTTCTTCTATAGGATGACAAATGTTCAAAAAGACATTTAAATATATTTTTATACTTTTATTTAAATCTTCTAGAAGTGGCCAGGTGGACTTCCAAAAATTGTTTGCTTTAAAATTCTTAGACAACTAGGAAAGAAAGCATGTTGTTATATTGAAAAAAGATACATGGTTGTGAATAGCATTAATCAGCTAGGAAAGAAAATAACAGATAGAATGTGAAATTGTATTTCATCCACTTAAATAAGAAATATGAAGAAGCAGAATTGTTTGCAAGGTCAGGAAGAGACAGATGTTTCTATATAGAAGAATTTTGAAGTCTAGGTACAAAATTACAATGTAAATAAAACAGGCAATTATTAATACAATAGGGACACAAGGAACTGCAGATGCTGGAATCTGGAGCAACAAATGATCTACTCGAGGAACTCAATGAGTTATGCAGCATCTCTGGGAGGGGGTGGGGTGGGGTGTTGGTGGGACGAAAATATTGATGCTTATCCACTTGGTCTTAATGCAGAGTTTTGACCCAAAGCATTGACGATTCCCAAATCCTCCCTCCCCCCCCCACAGATGTTGCTCGACCCACAGATTTGTTGAATTGGGAATGCAAGCCAGACTTTATTTCAAGTTGTGTGCAGTATAATAATAAATTGTCCTTTCTGCTGTATTGTGCTTTTTTGAGATCATACTGATGGACAGTACAAAGTTCCAATGTCTTTAAGATAAAATGGCATTAACAGACAGATTTCAATAATTGTTCAATGGATTGAGTTGTATTTCTCTGGAATATATTCCAGAGCTGAAAAGAATGGGAAATGACCTCATTAAACTAGAATATTCTTTCAGGGTCTGGTAGATTTGAGGAATTATATCATTTCTAAGGGTCAAAGGCTAGGGGACATATACACAAAAATAAATTGAAATTAGAAGAAATTAATTAATGCAGAAGGCTTCAGTTGCTTTATAGACATATTGAAAACAGAGAATAATAAGCATTCCAGTGGATAAGGGGCTGGGAAAGTTAACATGACAACTCAGGCATAATATCACTGGAAGGCACAACAGGCCTGAGGGGCTGTGTTACCCCCTACTGCTTCATGTTCTTGTAGAGTTCAGCTGCATGGTGAGAAATGAGGACGACCAAATATGAAGCCGTTATTAGCTCCATCAATTGGTAAGAATGTCATTAAAAACATGTATGCGCAATACATTCTCCAAGAGGACCATAACCTTGTTGTAGGTTGGAGGCTCGCAGGCTTCAATGACCCGGAGAGCGATGCTGGCTGGTGCCAGGACTTTATACTTTGGCTCTTGGTAGGGTCACCCATGCCAAACAGGTCAAAGGGTAAAATATACAGAGGGAATGAGAGGAAAGAGTATTTTATTGAGGGAATTTATTGCTTGGAAGGATGGTGAGAATTTAATCAATGAGGTCATTCAAGAGAATTGGGTCGGGACTGGAGACAGTATTCAGGACTTTGAAGAAGAAGTGGGAGAATAAGGATGAAAGTGATTTGATAGGCTGTATGATCTCCTCGAGCCATCACAATTCTATGATGTTATGCTTTTATTATTTAAGAGCAATATGTGCTTAGTTAAAAATAAGCTCTTTATCACTTTGGAGATGGGCATGTACAGGGAGTTTCAGAAACACTGAGTTTTATAAACACCATCTAATATAACTTTCCCTATCAACAGAATATAAAAAGGCAAGTTTTATGAAAGAATTCTGTATTATCTGTAAAATCACATCCACCCTCACATTTTCTGAGTTGCCATGTATGATAACATGGAAGATTGACTCGTAATTACTAATAACCCTACAGATATGTGCAATAAAATAGAATCAGCACAGAATTTTTCTGCTGTAACTGTCTCCCTGACAGTTGGTTTTCACCCATTCCATTTCCATGCCTACAATGAAGAGAAATTTCTAAGCTCCAACTAAATCCTTTGCGTTCCAATTTGTATTTATTGCTGAAAAAGAGCATATTAAAATTCTTCATGAAAAATAAAAGTAGCAAAAGTAGATTTTATGGGAAAATTAGGAGAAACAAAAACATGGTTGAAAGACTGAAAAGAAGTAATTTATAAAGGAAATTCTGGAAAATCAAATTAGGTACCTGATATTTGGTGAAAAGTTGAAGGAAGACTGGGGGATAGTACATAATACCTAGATATGTGTCACAGGTTATTGAAATAGATTTAAATGATGTCCTAAAGGGCTGAATGGATGAGACTAAATGCTTTAGCTTCAATATAGCAGAATCAGAGTCGTATGTGTCTGAAAAGATGAACAAGAGAGTTTTGAAGGTTCAAAGATGGGATGCTAACACAAAGTACACTGAGAAACAAAGTATGTTGTCACACAATGTTACTGTATCGCTTTGAGAGCGCTGCATGACTGTGAGCATATAAATTAGTTCGCAAGCAATAAAGATATAGCAAGGAGGACTCCATTCTTGTGGAGCAGTAATGTATGCTTAACGATGAATTCAAGGGCTAAATGATCAGGGTTGACAAAGACTAGGGTCAAGCATTGTGATATCTCAACCTGATGTGGATACGGGAAGGTCACATGGGGTGAAAATGGTTAGCTTTGGAGCTGTTAATAATGGAATTGAAGCTCAGTTATTGTTAGGGTGAAGGCTGAGTGAACAGAGCAGATGGGATATCAAACCCTGGAAATGGCAAGAAAATTCAGATAGGGCCTTTAAGTTTCATTCTTCTTCTTAGGGACGTTTCTGCTGATATTCAACAAGATTTGACACAAAACTGAGCTGTGTTTGTCTCCTTGCTCCAACTATCTGTTTTGGCAGATACACAATGATCAGTGCAGTACAAACCAAATAGGAAGAAAAACAGTGGAATAGTGGAAACCTGGAGTAAAAGCTGAAAGTACTGGAGTATACAGCAGGCTCTGCATTGTCAGAAACAAAGAAAACAAAGAAAATTTGACTGGCATCTGATCAACAGGAATTCTGCAGATGCTGGAAATTCAAGCAACACACATCAAAGTTGCTGGTGAACGCAGCAGGCCAGGCAGCATCTATAGGAAGAGGCGCAGTCGACGTTTCAGGCCGAGACCCTTCGTCAGGACTAACTGTTCAGGATTAACTGCCTTCAGTTAGTCCTGACGAAGGGTCTCGGCCTGAAACGTCGACTGCGCCTCTTCCTATAGATGCTGCTTGGCCTGCTGCGTTCACCAGCAACTTTGATGTGTGTTGCTGGCATCTGATCATCTGTTTAAATTTGGTGCATTTTGAGCAAGAAAGAAATTCGTTGTGCTACCTTAATTAGCAATATAAATTTTTTTTTGCTGATGAATTTCTTTAAAGTCAGCAGAACTATTATCAACAAATGTAGCATTAAGTGTGAGGAATCTGATTTGGATAATATCTGCATTATGCCCTGTTCCTGCAGATGGCGACATGAGACAAGTCCATAACTTCCTGAAAGCAATTATAGATAAATTCCAATCTTTGTATTTGAACCACTAATATATAAGCTATTTGAATCTGCAAACCCCAATGCATCTTTTTTTTCACTCTATTGTTGTTTTCCTCTGAATTATAACATAGCATTTTAGTTGATCTATGCAACATCTCAAAACCAACTCATAGTAAACCAAGTTGACGTGACATCTCTTTTCTGCCAGTTTGCTGTTTTGTTGTGTTATTGGTTTATCTAGTTGTGATTTAGAGCTACCTGTAGAATGACCTGCTATCTTCTCAAAATTTTCAGGATTTTCTTCAGGATTCAAATCACAACCAAATACTTTGGAATCCACAATGAAATTCAGCATTACAGTGGTAGTATATTTTCAATTACATAAAATTTACTTGAAGACTGAATATTTGTTTTGAATATTCTATTGGATATAGTTTTGCAATGGTAGGAATTAATATTACGATTTATTACCATTGTCTTTGAACCAAGCTGGTTATTTTATGTGTGATTTATTTAGGATGGCCATTTGTGATTTGAAGTACTAGGATCTGATTCTCTTAGGCAGGGCATTGATTGAAAATAATTCCAGCTTCATTAAGTGATCTAAACTCCAAGGGTCAGGGAGGTAACCTCATTATAACTATTAGGAACATATCTCAAGTGCCTACTAGTGAAGAGTGACTGTATGCATTGTGTAATATGCTCAGTAGGTGATAGGTGGGAAGATGGAATGGGTGGGAATGGTCGGCAAACCCAGCAATCAAATTTCCTCCTTTTTTAAGAAGATATAACAGAAATACTTCAGAATCAAGATTTGTCGGGGTCTCAATCATTGGCTATTTTTAAAAATAGAATTTTAACTAACATAGCACAGACATTCTGAGTCTGAAGTATGGGACAGTTTTCACTCTCCAGTATTTGATTAATCTATTAGTCTTCATTTTTCAGCTTTGCAAAAAAAAAGCTCTGCAAAGAGTAGACATTCATTCAAATATCTACAAGTATGTATTAGATTTAACATTTTTTTCCCCGAAGAATCAATAATTTGCAGAATGGAATCAACAATGAGCAAATAAAAATATCTAATGAAAATGAAGAAGATAGTATATGTAAGATAATTAGCAAGAAATACAAAATAAAGGTTGTATTTGTGTTGGAGGAGCTGGATATTTATTTCAAAGCAAAGATGATATGTGACATAGAAGGGATAGCACAGTCCTGGTGTTTCCATTTGCTTCCTGCTCTTGTTCTTCTAGATGGTAAAAAAAACATTTGTTTGTACATATCATTGGAGTACCCTTGTCACAGAGCATTGCATTTTGTGCAAGCTACACATTTTAGCTATGGTGTGTTGGTTGTTGAGAAAGCGAGTGTTTACATTGGCAGATGTTGTACTCACTCACCTCATCTTAGGATCCTATCTCTTGCTCATACCTAGTGGTAGCACAGAATTTATGTGACTGCTCAAATGTGACCTCCAGAATGTTATTGTTGAAGCACTCCATCAATGATAATATGTTAAAGGCAGATGTTTAGGCCCTCTTTTGATGGAAGTGAAGCAATGGTGTGCAATGAATGCTTCTTGCTAATTATCAGCTTTCCAGCTTCTTTGTTATCTGAAGAATTCTGACTAGAAATGAACATTGCACAATCTTCAATGAACATCCCAGCTGGAGGGAAGGCCATTGATGAAACAGCTGAAGATATTTGGATTTATCAACCTGCCCTGAGAAACTTTGCAGTTATAGTCAGAGGCTTGAGCCATAACCTTTGTATGAGGTATGATTGTAATCACTGGGCCGTCTTCCTCCTAGTTCACCACTGGTTTCAGCTTTACCAGGGCTTCTTTGTGCCACATTTAGCCTAATGCTGTCTTAAAGCAAAAGGCTAGTCAACTTCCCCCCATCTTTCGGAGGTCATGAGTCTTGGGGACCCTTTTCTTAAGCAGTCCATGCCAGTCTTTGAATATTTTTAAGGCCATAGTAGATCAAATCTTGTTAAACAAAGGGTGAAAGGTTACTGAGGCAGATGGGAATGCAGAGCTGACATTACAGTCAAATTTGCAATGATCTTAAATGACTGGTAGAGGAGGTTCCGATGTGCTTACTCTCCCTCCATATTGATAGGCTTGTCTCTATGCACCAAGACTTTAATGAAAGCTGGAAACAAGTAGTCAGGCAAATCCCAAATTGAGTATCTTTAAGCAAGTTATTGGTGAGAAGCTGCCATTTAATTACTGCATAGATGACACCTTCTGTCAGTTAGAAACTCAGCCTGAATGTAGACTGATTGGGTATAATTAACCGGGATGGATTTCTCTTGCTTTTTGTGTAAAAGATGTGCAATTTTCTGCACTGTTGGACAGATGCCAGTCGTCTCACCGCAGTGGGACAGCTTGACTGGAGGTTTGGAAAGTCTTCAGCAGCATTGTCATGCTATAATCAGTTCTCTCAGATGTTTCTTTACATCATTACAGACTGAATGGAATTGAATTTGCTTTTGTGATCATGGGGACCTCTGGCTGAAGATAAGGTGAATGTTCTCTTGACACTTTTGGTTCCAAATCCATAACAATAGAACTGTATATTCTTGGAGACTTCTCCTCCTATTAACAGTTGCCCACCATACTCATTACTGAATCTGGCAGGACTGCAGAGCGCTGGTTGGATATATTGATTATGGGATCACTTAGCTCTCTCAATTATATGTTATTTTCAGTGTGCCTGTAATCTTGCCAGGGTGACAGCTCACTTTTAAATAATTCCAGTGTTTTTAATGTGTTCTTACTCAGTCCTTATTGAAGTAAGGATGGTTCCTTTACATATTTGTAATTGTAAACTGATGAGTATGATGGTTCATAAGGTTAGCTTGTGATGGAGTATTGCACTGGTATCATAGTTGGTCCACAATTTTACATGGAAGGCTGGTTCTAAACAGTCATACCTCTTCTCAATCTATCTCATTTCATATTACAGCAATGCAAATAATACAATGGAGCATTTCTTTGGTTCCATAGTATGGACCCTGTCCCTACAGGAATATGGAGTGGTTATTCTTATCAATATTATCAAATTAGTGACTTCATTGGAATAAGACAATGTGAAAAGAAAGAAAGCAGCAGAACTGTAAACTACTTAGAGACAGAAGCAGCAACAAAATATGAGGGAGGATAAGAAGTTGGCTTTCTTTGTCACATGTACATTAAAACATACAATGAATTTTTATCAAATTAAATCAGCGAGGATCATGCTGGGCAGCCCACAAGTGTCGCCATACCTTCGGTACCGTCGGTAACCGTACATCTTTGGAATATGGGAGGAAACTGGAGCACTTGGAGGAAACCCATGCAGTCACAGGGAGAACGTACAGACTTCTTACAGAAAGCAGTGGGAATTACAGCTGGTGCTGAAAAGCATTGCACCAACTGCTATGCTACTGTGCCATCCCCGATTAAGAAATATCTGAAGCATCACATAAAACATTTTATAACTTTCATCACTGGAAGAAGAAACAATAAACATATCAGACTTAGAGAAAAATTAAGTATCTAATGAGAGGAAGAAGATTATTACACTCAGCAGCCACTTTATTAAGCATACCTGTACACATCATCTTTAATGCAAATATCTAATCAGCTGAGCATATTGTGGCAACTCAATGCATAAAAGCATGCAGACATGGTCAAGAGGTTCAGTTGTGGTTTAGACCATACATCAGAATGGGGAAGGAATGTGACTTTTTCACACAACAGATACATTGGTTTCTTGATGCTGGTATAAATCCATATTTCAGCTACTCCACACTATACTGCCCACACTTCTTTTTCTGCTTCTGCCATTTTCATTAAGGATTAACAACCACGGTCAACTGATTTTATTTTAAGTCCAACTTGAAGCCCTGTGATCAATAAAGGAGAAAGTTATGACATCATACTAGCTCAGACAAAACTTGACTTTGCCTGAAGGTACATAAAGTGTGGCAGTGATATCTCAGTTGGGCCGTGGGCTGGAGAAGTGCCGTCAAGACCATTCAAAAGGGCAGATTCTGAACTTTACCCTATTGAATGCCATACCCTAATTCACAGGAAATGCATCACTGTGTGATTAGAGAATGGGAATCGTACTAGCTAACACTACAAACAGTAGTGAAGAGCAATAATCCATGTGCTGGGCCCAGAAATAACACAATTTCTTCAGTCCAGATTTCTCATGATATGCCATATTCACATTGCTTTTGAACAACTATAATGTGCTTTGAGCAAAGTCTAAGAGAACAGAGAGTTAGCAAGAGATGGGATGATTTCATAATCATTGCAATCAAATATGAGGCACCGAAGATCAAGTGCTTATAATAAGCCACTCATTTCTTACATGAAGCATGTAGTCCCTCAGCTCCTCCCCCCTTGCTACTGAGCACCCTCTCCCACCACCACCTTTATCTTTATTGCCCTCTTAGATACCCCCTCTGCCGCCAAGAGCATGATATCGCCCACTCCAGGAACCATTGATTTAGATTAACTAAAAAGAAATATAATCTTGTTAAAACAGTAAGATATTGCATGCAAAATGGCACTGATGAACCACGGCGATGTGATGTGGGCTACTTACAAAACTTCTAAATATACCTCTTCTGAATTACTCTCAATGCAATATGCAGCCTATAGTTTCCCTTTAAGCAATGTACTTTTGAACTGCCTTCATGAGCTAGCAACTGCATGATCTTTTGAAAGACTTGGCGGATTTAACTCTCAGACATGCAGCTGCAGCACCTTTAAGCAGACAAGGGGACATCGTCACGGCCAAAAGAGAAGGAGGAAGAGAGGACTCCAAGCCAGGCTGGAGTTCAGAGGAATGATACTCTGTCTACCCAGTCCCTGGGCTAGCAAATGTCCAGTCCCCGGGCTAGCAAATGTCCAGTCCCCGGGCTAGCAAATGTCCAGTCCCTGGGCTAGCAAATGTCCAGTCCCCGGGCTAGCAAATATCCAGTCCCCCAGCTAGCAAATTTCCAGTCCCCGGGCTAGCAAATGCCCAGTTCCTGGGCTAGCAAATGTCCAGTCCTCGGAGAACAAGATTGAGTACCTCATGGCTCGATTGCTGTATCCGAAGGAGATGAAGAAATTCTGTGTTCTGTGCTTCATGGAGACACGGCTCACTCCAGACACGCCAGGTGCATCAGTAAGACCTGAAGACTTCTTGATACGCAGGATGGACCTACTTGGTGGTTTTGTCGTACTCTTTTTCCCCTGACCTGGAGATTAAGTGCTGAACCTTCAGGAGTCTGAACCCACAGAAAGCATCTGGCACAGATGGGATACCTGACTGAGTACTAAAGACTTGTGCTGATCAGCTGGCTGGAGTGTTCATCGATACCTTTAAACTCTCACTTTGGCAGTCTGATGTAACCACCTGCTTCAAGCAGGCTTAAACTATACTGATACCGAAGAAGAACGAGGTGACCTGCCTCAATGACTATCATCCAGGAGCACATACACCCACTGTGATGAAACGCTTTGAGTGGTTGGTGGTGGATCATTTCAACTCCTGCCGGAGAAACAAATTGGATCTGCTTAAATTTGCCTATTGACACAACAAGTCCACAGCAGATGCATTTCATTGACTCATCACTCAACGCTGGAACATCTGGACAGCAAAGATGCATACATCAGGATGCTCTGCATTGACTACAGCTTGGCATTCAGTGCTATCTTCCCCTCAAAACTAATCAATAAGCTTCAAGACCTTGGCCTCAATACCTCCTTATGCAATTGAACCCTTGATTTCCTCACTTGCAGACCCCAGTAGATTTGGATTGGCAACAGCATCTCCACCACAACCTCCATCAGCACAGGTGCACCACATGGCAGATGCAATCTACCAGCATATATCAGATTCGGAATAGTTTCTAGTGAATATGTGCTGCACTTTCTCCATTTTGAGAAGAACTTTTCTCAGATAAGAAGAAAACTGCACACCATTCTCTTGCTAGGATCTCACCAAGGCTTCTGCAGCTGCAGTAAGATGTCTTTGCTTCTGTACTTTTGCAATTAAGGCCAACGTGCCACTTGTCTGGTTAACCATTTGTTGCCTTGAACACTTGCTGTCAGTGACTGGTGTACATGAATAGCAACCTAGTGGTGTGCGTTCTCTTTTCCCAAATTAAGATCTTTCAGGTAACAAGCTGTCTCTCTGTTATTAGAACTAAAGTGGATAATCTTACATTTATTCAAATGTTTGGCATTTGCCCACTGATCCAATTTGTCTAACACTGAAAACCCTTTGTGTTCTCCTCACAGCCCACATTTTCCCATGCTTTACGTTGCCTGCAAACTTGTAAAAGTTTTGTTTAAATACCTGAGATATATTGTGGATAATTTGGGCTCAAGCATTCATCATGTAGCTCATCACCATTCATTATCTGTCACCTAGGTTAATCCTGCTTTCCGTTTCCTCTATGATTATGTCAGGTATTAAAAGGGTAGACTGTTTCATTGACCAAGAGAATCTAGCCCTACAGCATAACATCTCGGGGTTTTTCTATTTAGGACTGACATAAGGAAAATTCTTCATTCAGATTGTTAGATACGTGGGTTATGACCAAAGGAAAAATTACGAGAGTTGCAAGGGTGCTTATTAGGTGCGTCAAAAATCAAACTTACAAAAATCAGCAAAAATAGTGAAAAGAAAACTACCGATATTTAGGAAAAGATATCTACCAGAAAACACAATAATAACTCCATACTATTTTGTCCAGTGTGAACTCCTGGCAGCCCTGATCTATCTATCTATCTATCTATCTATCTATCTATCTATCTATCTATCTATCTATCTATCTATCTCTCACTCACTGAGGGTGATGAGCTCCTCTTTATTTAACACTAGGACATACTATCTTCAATTACCAACAAAGATAACTTAAGACTACACATGAAGTAGAATATGATGCACCTCACAATGTAGTTATAATCATTTTACAAAATAAACAGAAGTATCTACATTAAATGCAGTATCCAGGCAACATATATACATTTACACATCCCTTTCCTCACAAAATTGATTATTCTGCTGCGTATGGTGGAAAAGGTACCATAAAGCCAACCCGAGTGCATCAACTTGGTTTAGGACCCATTATGAGATGATACCATGGAAGACATTGAAGTGTGTACACTCAGCACAACGACAACAGACTGCCTAGGCCATGTTTGTGTGTGTGTAAATGCACACAAGGAGTGTGTTTATTGAGTGCTCCCCGTCACACAGATGTTGTTAAACAAAGGAATTCTCCATTCAAATCTGAGATCAATAATTTCTTTGGCATTATTTTGTAAGGAATCTTTGTTTGTACTCCCCGTGGAATGTGTGGGTTTTCTCCAGGTCCTCCAGTTTCCTCCCACAGTCTAAAAATGTACCAGTTAGGAATTATATATCTGTAAATTGTCCTCTGATTAGGTTGGGTTTAATTGGGTTTGTCGGGTGTTGCTGGGGCAACGTGGCTCAAAGGGCTGCAAGGGCCTATTCCTTGCAGTATCGCTAAATAAATAAATAAAAATCTCCTGAGCTGGAAAGCATATTTGACAGTATAGGATTAGCCACGATTTTACTGACAGGATGACCCATCCTAAACTGCATAATTCCATTGATCCTTAGATAGGTGAGTAAACCAATCTGCAGCAGAAATGTCATCAACTATTGATTTGTTTTCTGCATATATATTGTACATTCTCTTTACACCACCATTATTTGCAGTACTCAGAATCAAAAGGTCTCAGCACACTATTGAGTCACTCTGCAATTGAAGTAATCTTTGCAAAAGCTGTTAATAGCTCCATGGAGTTCCAAATGTTCATATGAAGATTCCTTCTCAGTATATTTCTCAGCAAACTAACCTGAAAACACATTTCCCACAAGTTGTCTGATGACATCCAGCTGCACCCTGCTACCATCTTTCTAGATCAGCCCACTGTCATCATCTTGTCATTCTGCAAGATTAACATCAGGTACTGGGAAGCAGAAATTTCCTTTAATTAACTATTGGAAAGCCTATTTTTTTCTTTGGTCCCTGACACAAACAATGATTTCCAGACACTGACTCCATCTTTCTCACTCACAACTATCAATAGATCCTTTGTAATCTTGAAGTAGTATTTGACTACAAGAGAATCAACTACATTTAAATGACATACACTACATTATATTGGTTCTTTAGAGTTGTTATAGCCAGGAGTGGTAATGGGGACAAGTTCCCACTACCTATTAAATGCTCCCAATGGCATGTGCCTCAAATAGCTTCTGACACAAAGTCCTCACTTGTGGTTTAGCTACTAAGCCTGGCAGAACCGTTTCTACTGACAGGAGAAGGTGGGTTACTGGTGCCTTAAAGCCAGTTACTTCAGGCAGATGGGCTCGTTAGCTGTAGTTAGCAGCTCATTTAGAAGAAGGAAAACTCGGATCTCAAACCTCTGCTGCCTGACAGCTATACCCACTCATGGGGAAGGATTCGGGAGTAAATCCCGAGGGAAAAATCTAGAACTACAGTCCCTAAGGCAGCCCTACATTGTGCTCAATGTTGACTGGCAACTCCTGAGATGCTGCTGGTACCAAACTGTTTTGGTCTCTGCTTTTCCTTTGGGTTCATCAGTTGCATGGAGAGGGGGAGCTTGCTACATGGGCAACAGCTTGATCTCGAAATCATACTGCCCAGGCTTGCGTATCTAGACAGCTACGATGCAATATCCATGGTCAACTCTGACCAGTGGGGGACCTCACCTCACCATTATATTGACAAGTTTGCCATTGTCTCAGCTCAACTTGTAATGGGCTGGGTTGATCAGACTCAAACGATTCGAATATTCAGGAGATGTGGTAATAAGCGCACAAGTACAACAAAGTATTTTCAGCCTAATTTATTATCATAAAATACAAAGCACAAATAAGCTACACAAAATAATACGTAGCAAGTAATAATAAATCCACAAAGATTTCAAGGCTCATGATTCTTAGTCATTGCTTGAACGTTGCTGTTGTCCGGAGAACTCAGAATTCTGACTCACTCACAAAACCACTCCTGGGTCCCAGGCACTGATCACGATTTCCAATCTGGGTGAAGTCTGACTAACCCAGGAACGATGCCCCAATAAATACGAGTTTCACAGGCTTGGAGAGACACATTGAGACAGACAAACTCTTTGATTTTTTGTACTCATGCCATTAACTCAGCCTAGTTTCTTTCATTCAATCAGCACATGTTCATTAACTCATTAACAAGTTCAGAATACCCTTATAAATCAATTAGAGGTTTCAATGTTCACTCCTTATTCATCAGTCCACCAGTGTAATTTTCTTTTAAACTCATAAAGAACATTACTATTGCATATTAGTGTTAAGCCTGAATGCATCAAGCAAAATTGACAGACACTAAGAAAAAAATCCATGAACTTAGCTCTCAAATTGACTAACAGATATTTAGTCATTGGCATCCTTATGTTAATGGTGCCTGAGACTAAGAAAGGATTCAATTGCTATCACAAATATTAAACATTAACAAACCTACAATGTTTACCTTGTACAGATACTCTACATGTTGTGAGTTCAGAAAGAGTTAAATCGTCATTTTGAACTGTTAAGACATTCATTCAATGTTTTACAAAATTTAATATAACACAGAAGTGCTGCTGATACCCATTTAAATGAAATGTTGCTAACCTCGACTATTTTGAAGCTTCAGTTGGCTGGCCTCTCATTTTGCAACCTTCACAGCCTGGAACCCATCTGAAAGTCTGTTATCTTGCAGTGACTCAGACTTCCATCTTCCTCATGCTTGCTGAAATATTCTAATTCACAATTTACTAATTTTAAAATTATCTTTCTCCTTTTAAACTCTTTTTCAGGCCTTACATTTTCTTTTCTGGGAAGCCTCCTCCAACCACCTAAACCTTCAAAAACTCCTCCAGTCCTGACCCTGAAGCATTACCAATTTTATTTATTCCTTCCTGCTGTGTTGGTTCTGTCCCCAGCCACTTAGACTTGATGCTTTGGAATCTATCTTTCTTCATTTAAGAGAAACACACCTGAAAATCTATCTCTTTTGGCCAGTTATCCTGATACCTTTTATACAGCAGAATATCAACCTTTGTTTGTGTTGTTTCACCATGTTTCAATGCAGCTTTGAAAAATTGCTGGTTTCTGTTAGTTTTTTTTTCTCCTAGGTTTGTATGATGTTATTGCTGAAAGATTTTTTGAACAGGTTCTTAACTTGCAGTCACAAAGAAGTGGTGATGATGAGATCATAGCAAATGATGGGCAATTATTTAAAAACCTTACAGATAATGTATTTGCTTGAGAGAAGCAGAATGGTTGTCGTGTTCATTTACAATTGCCCTACTGTGTGATTTGGTCTCATGGTGCATGCTGGAGGGAGAACAGTGGGAAATCAAGGTGTTTCAGAGCAGTTATTGTTGGAAACGTGCAACACTAGCTTTTCCTGTAATCCAGGGACTGTAACGATCACATCTGGAAATATAACAAATAACAATGCTGGTAATCATGGAATAAGGATGAGAATACCAGGCCCATGACTCATTCAGGGAAAGAGAAAAGAACAAAAGTTGAAAATCCTATAAACATAGCAAGAATTACAAAGAAAGCCAGTTAACACCTTGAATTGGTCTCAAACCTTGGCGAGCAAGGAGAAAAAAAAAACTGCTGGAGATCTTGCTGGCTGTTTAGTGACCCTAACAGATGTGTCAACATCAAATTCTAACGTGATGCCTCCAAGTGGCAATCAGAATGCGTGACTTTCATCTCATCATGTGAGTAATAGTCTTTCAGGTAGTGGAACTGTGCAGCAGCAGTCCTCTAATTTTATGGCCTACCAAAGGAAGATGTGGGGCAGTTGTGGAGCTGAGGTGTGTTCACCATACATAGTCATTAAAAGGAACCACAGAAATCAAAGTACAGCTTTACAGTAAAAAAATACTACTGCAATATTTAACCTGCATTTCTATTTTACTGTGACATTTCATTTTTACTCCGGTAGCTTTCTTTGGCAAGAGATGAATATATGTGCAGGAGAGATAAGGTCATGCAGAGAATAATAGTGGGCATGGTAAAGGCAGGCCTAGCAGAATGGGATAAACGTTTAGAGTAGAGCTTTTATTAGGCAACTTTGACATTTAACCTGATCTATTACATGTAACTTACATCCTGGCAGTAACCTCAGTGCAACAGACCATATTCAGCCTTGGATTGTCTTTGCCCTTGTCAAAGATCAAAGGCAGGCTGACCTTTTTGTTTTCTTTATTACATGGTGAATTGCTTTCTGATAGGAAACTGTGCCGTGCAGTACAGCAGGGCACAGCCAGAGCAATGATTGGACTGCTTCGGCATGCCAATGATATGTTGTTTTTGTTTCTTTTTACAGACATTTGCTTTCTTATGTTCCTTTCAGCAACAATTTGTGGGTGGCAAGAATTATTCATTGCTAATCTCAGGGTGTATGACTTTGTTGAGAGGTTGCACTAAGTACTGAAGACAGAGTGGATTGGGATTGAATTGATGTTTTCAAAGCATCTCACATCCACCTGCACGACCTGCTGTAAGCAAAACGTCAGCTGAATAAAATCCCTTCCTCTATTGGTGGAAGGAATGGGTCACTCTTAAAATAAAGCAGGCCATGCCAACATTCTTGTGTGGGCAGGTATCAGTGGAAAAGTGATACCATCAGTTCACCCTGGCACAGGCATTAGAAAGCTGCCGGATGGAGTGGCAGAGTGTGATCTGAATGCCATCCGACACCTGGGACGATGTGAATGGAAGCAGTTGCACAAGGAACCAAGACAGGGCTTTTGTCACATCCATGGGAAGAGCCAATGAGAAGCTTGCTCAGACGGAAGGAGCTAACAATATTGTGAGGTTTTCCCTGGTGTAGGTAATGGTGGTGGTGGGAGGGGGTAGGAACAGAATTCCACTAGAACTTGTCCTCCAGATTCCATAGAAAGAGAAAATGTTCAGAGTAATATTCAGCCTAAGATTTTAGGAAGCTAGTTAAATTTGTCTGAATGCTACAAGTTCTGAAAGTGTTTGGTTTGCACCAGACACAAAACATGAGTAAATTAAGATGCATTCTGAATCCCTGTCAGAATTATTCAGATTGGGCAGGTCATGCTTGACTTAATGCTAGTCCTTCAACTTTAGGAAGAAACAAATGATTTTTTGCTGTAGGCATACTTTCCTAGCTCAAAGGGCCTGGACACTACTTCAGCAATTAGGAGCAAAGTTTCTGAGTCAAAGTAGTCCAGAATACCCAGAGAGAGGCCAGACTCAGTGCTGTCATTATCCATGTGGAAGGAATCAACCTGGTGGATATGGGCCTACATCTCTTTCAAATGGTAGGTTTGAATGTGGCTTCACCAAAAGAAGGAAGCCCCATCAGAGCTACTTAAAGGATTCAGCTACCTGATAGTTGGTTCATTTATTCTGCCTGTCATGACACCTCTGCAAATCTTTGGTCCTTTCTAAAGCTGTCTGAGGTTATAAAACCTACAGGAAGTGGAGTGTTTAGGTATGAAGGATTTCCTGCTGATTTCAGGCTTTTGGCCAATCCAATTGTAAGCTGACAGGATTCCAAATGTAACACAACAATACTGGGAGACTGAATGGACAGCCTGCAGCTGGAAGAAAAGTGGCAGGAATGTGGAGGATGATGGTACGGGACATTTTCTCAGTAGGAAGTCAACAGCCAAGAAAGCCCCAAGAGTTAATCTTTATCAAACATCTCAGTGAGGGGCAATGTGAGGGATGTTTGTGACTCCGCAAGAACCTACTAAAATCCACCATCTGCAAGATTCTCTACAAACTCAGAACTTGGTGTGTTTTTTTTTGTTTCTCCCAGGCTGGAGCTGAAGATACTCACAACATCTAGCTATTTGTCATCTACTAATTGGGTGAGCATTTTCAACTCAAGTTGACCCAGGTCCGTTTCACTGTCACTTGCTAGAAATAATTGCCTGAGAACAGAGGTTTGCTGGGAGTATAAGCTCCCCCATGCACAGGATGCTATTAATTTCTCACGTTATTTTGTGGACATTGTGTGTCAACTCTTTATTACATTGGAAGTAAAAAAATCCCACAGCCTGATGGCTCACCTGGAGTATGACAATGGACAATGCAGTATATAGGTCAGTGACACTCTCTTGATATTTATCATGTGAAAGAGCATGACATGATTTTTTATGTTATGACAAAACAAAAGACGGTTATTGGTAGCCAAAGGTTAAAGATAAATGGGATGGATGCTGTCTGGGTGATAAAATAGGTCTTTGGCATGCCCAGATGATCCTTGCTGGAAGTGGAAGTTTGGTGTCTGAATTTCTGGTTACGTACTAGATAACAACCACCTTTACCTGGTTAACAGTGGAAGAGCAGGGAAATGAAAGGTGGGATCTTCCAGAAAAGGAAGAAGAAGTGGGTGGATCCAGAATATAATTTTGGATTTTCAGTAATTTTGGTAAAAGCCATGGCTCATGCTCTTCCATTATGTTGCTATTCCTAACCATTTCTCATCTCAGCCACACTTGTAATGTTCATGCCAGCTTCAATTTACTTCCTCTTGAAGAAGTGACACCTAGCTCCAGGCAAACCAGCTTCAGCTGATGCTAACTCCTCATGACATTGGACTCTGGTGAAGTGACCAAACAGGGACCTACTGCTCATGGTTGGACATTGTCATCTCTGGGCAGGATCATGTGTAATCTGGACCTGCCACCTATACTCATTGGTTGTATCACTTTCTCTCATGTGCTGCAGCACCAATAGGCTTTGGCTACTCTGGAGGCTTCTGATCCACAGCCAATCCCCCCAGTTTCCCCTTAAATATTTCACCTTGCATCCTAACCTATGACCTCTAGTACTAGTCTCACCTAACCTCAGTGGAAAATGCCTACTTGCATTTACTCATCAAAATCTTGCATATCTCTAGCAAATCCCCTTTATTCTTTGATTCACTAGGGAATAATGGTTTAACCTATTCATCCTTTCCCTATAATCCAGGTCTTCAAGTGACACAACATCTTTGTAAATTTTCTCTGTACTTTTCAATTCTTCTTTTAATCTTTCCTGTAGGATACTGACCGAACCTGAACACTAAACATCAAATTTGGCCACACCAAGGTCTTATACGACTTCAACATAACTTCCCAACTCCCGTACTCAATACTCTGATTTATGAAGGCCAATGTGTCAAAAGCTCTCTCTCTGATCCTATCCACCTGTGATCCCACTTTTAAGGAATTATGGGTCTGTATTCCCTCTGTTCTACTGCACTTTTCAGTGCCCTACTGCTCACTGTGTAATTCCTACTGGTTTGTCCTCCCAAAGTACAACACCTCATACTTGTCTGCATTAAATTCCACCTGCTATGATTCAGCCTATTTTTCCAGCTGGTCCAGATCTCACTGCAAGCTTTAATAGCCTTCCTTGCTGTCCACTACACTCCTGAATTTGCTAATCCAGTTTACCACATTACATCCAGGAATGAAAGGCTTACCGTATGAGGAACGTCTGGCAGCTCTTGAGCTGTATTCCCTGGAGTTCAGGAGAGTGAGGGGGGATCTCATTGAAACATTCCGAATGGTAAAAGGCCTGAACAGATTAGATATGGCAAAGTTATTTCCTATGGTAGGAGAGTCTAGGACAAGAGGGTACAACCTTAGGATTGAAGGACTTCCTTTTAGAACTGAGATGCAGAGAAGTTACTTAGTCGGAGGGTGATAAATCTGTGGAATTTGTTGCCACGAGCAGCTGTGGAGGTCAATTCATTTGGTGCATTTCAGGCAGAGATAGATAGGTTCTTGATTAGCCATCAAAGGGTATGGGGAGAAAGCAGGGGAGTGGGGATGACCAGAAGAATTGGATCAGCTCATAATTGGATGGCGGAGCAGACTCGATGGGCTGAATGGCTTACTTTTGCTCCTATATCTTATGGTCTTATTATCATCCAAATCATTGAAATAGATGACAAAGAACAATGGACCCAGCACCGATCCCTGCAGCACATCACAAGACACATGCCTCCAGTCAGAGAGGCAAATATTTACTACTATACTCTGGCTTCTCCCACTAAGCCAACGTTGGATCCAATTTACTACTTCATCCTGAATGCCAAACTACTGTATCTTCTGGACCAACCTCCCATGCGGGTCTTTGTTGAAGACCTTGCTAATGTCCATGGAGACAATGTTCATTGCCTTTCCTTCATCAACTTTCCTGGTAACTTCCTTGAGAAATGCTATAAGATTGATTAGACACTACCTACCACAACACCATGTTAACTATCCCTAATCAGATGCTGTCTATCCAAATACTTATATATCCTGTGCTTTAGAATACCTTCAACAATTTACCCTCTACTGACATCAGACTCACCAACCTATTATTTTCTGGATTATTCTTAGAACCTTTCCAGAACAACGGAAACATTTTAGCTACCCTCCAGTCCTCCAGCACCTCACCTGTGGCTAATAATATTTTAAGTACCTCTGCCAGGGGTCCTGCAATTTCCATATCAGCCTCCCATAAGGTCCAAAGGGAAACCTTGTCAGGCTGTGGTGCCTTATTGATTCCAACTTTCCTCAAGACAGCAAGCACCCCTGATATAATACATGGACTCTGTACTGCTTTGTCTCAGTTCTATAGATATGTGTCCAAATACTGATGGAAAATACAGATGTGAAAATCCATTTAAGGTCTCCCCCATCTCTTTCAACTCTGTGCTGAGATGACAATGCTGATCTTCAGGAGGTCCAATTTTGTCCCTTGCTATCCTTTTGCTCTTACAGTAATATACCTGTAGAAGCACTTGAGATTTGACTTCACCTTGTCTGTCAGCCTTTACTTTTAGCCTTCCGGATTTCCCTCTTAATTACACTGTTGCATTTCTTATTCTCCTCAAACAGTTTATTTGTTCATTGCTGCCTATACCTCCTATGCATCTCTTTTTTAACCTGGGTTTCAACATCATTCAAAAACCAGGGTTCGCTAAACTTGTTAGTCTTGCCTTTTATTCTAACAGGGCACTCTTTACTCTCAATATTTCACTTTTGAAGGCCTCCCACTTATCAAGCATCACTTTGACAGAAAGTAATCTATCCCAGTCTATATCTGCAGATATTTTTCTGATGCCATAAAAACTGGCCTTGCTCCAACTTAGAATCTCAACACAAGGACCTGATCTATCATTATCCATAACTATCTTAAAATGAATGGAATTATGATCGCTAGTTCTATTAGGCACATACTCCTGTCACCTGCCCTGCCTTGTTCCCTAATAGGAGATCCAGTACCATGCTCTATCTAGTTGCGATCTCTATATATTTATTAAGTAAAATTTCCAGAACACATATGGCAATCAATATTCAATCCTGTCCTTTTACAGTATGGGAGTCCCATTCAGTATGCAAAAGTTAAAATCATCTGCTATCACAATCACATTTTTATTGCAACTGTCTGACATTTCTCTCCAAATGTGTTCCCCTATATACCATTGACTATTGGGAGGTCTGTGATATTATCCCATTAACATGGTCAACCGTTTCTTATTCCTCAGTGCCACCCATATAGCCTCATTAGATGATCCCTGCAGTCTGTCCGGTCTAACACTGCTGTGTCATTTTCCTTGAAGAGCAATGCCATTCACCCCCCCACCCACTTTAATACCACCCCTTTTATCATGTCTAATACAACAAAACCCCAGAATACAGAGCTGCCAGCCCTGCTTCTCCTATAACCAAATTTCACTAGTGGCTGCAATGCCGTAATTCCATGTGCTGATCCTTGCTCTGTGTTCATCTACTCTTTGCATTGAAGTAGCTGCAATTAAGAACATTAGACCCAACATGCTCCATCTTTCAGTTCCTGTCTTTGTATGTAGGCTTAACATCTACATTCTTGACAGCCACTCTAACAGCTGCACTGGCATTCTGATTTCTATTCCCCTCCAACTCTATTTTAACCTCCACCCCACTCCCCAGAGCAGCACGTGCAAACCTTCTGCAAGGATACTGTACTTGTCTCCCTCCAGTTCAGGTATAAACTATCCTGTTGTATGGGTCCCACATTTCCTGGAGGAGAGCCAAATGATTCATAAATCTGAAGCCTTCCCTCTTGCAGTTTCTCCTTCACCCTGTGTTAACTTGCATTATCTACCTTTTTCCAGCCTCACTAGCACATGGCATGAGATCAACACCCTGGAGGTCCCGTTCTTTAACTTAGCTCCTAACTCCAAGAACTCACTTTCCAGGACCTTATCATCCTTCCTGCCTATGTCATTGGTAATGATGTGGACAATGACTTCCAGCTGCTCAGCTTCCCCCTTTAGAATGCTGTGGACTCAATCTGAGATGTTCCTGACCCTGGCACCCGGGAGGCAATGTATCATCCAGCAATCTCATTCTCATCCATGGATCCTCCTATTTATTTCCCTAACCAATGAATCCTCTTTTACTACTGCTCACCTCTTTCCCCCACCCCCATTCTCCTCTGAGTAACAAAGCCAGGCTCAATGCCAGGAATCTAACCATTGTGGCTTTCCTCTGCTAGGTTGTTGCCCCATATAGTATCCAAACCAATATACTTGTTATTGAGGAGAATGGCTATAGGGGTACCCTGCATGGACTGTCTAACCACTTTTCCTCTTCCGATGGTCATTCAGATGCCTATATCCTGTACGTGAAGTGTAACTGCCTTGCAGTATATCCTATCAATCAACATTTCTGTCTTCTGAATGAGCCCAAGATCAACCAGCTCCAGCTCCAGTTCCTAACGTGATCTGTAAGAAGCTACAGCCAGGGGCATTTCTTGCAGGTGTAATTATCAGGGATGTTGAAGATCTCCCTGTATTTTCACATCCTGCATGAGAGGAAGGAAGGAAGGAAGGAAGGAAGGAAGGAAGGAGGGAAGGAAGGAAGGAGGCAGGGAAGGAAGGAATGAATGAATTGTGGAGTTATCACTTAGAAATGCGAGATGGGAGTGCACGGTCAGGCAGAAAGGTTATCATAGGTTGGGTCAGCTGTGGATGGGAAAATGACTGTGGCTGAGGGAAGCAGTTTGTTAAGGTTAGGAGGTGTGCGCTTGAGGATGTCAGCAGTAAAGGATGATAAGTAAGTGAAAACTTAAAGAAACTATCTGCGGAAGGAGATGGACACCTTGGACTCCCTCATGATGACTTGGAAAAGACTGGGCACTTCAATTAATGCCAAGTCAGGCATCAATCTATTTCAGTGATGGGTGAATACTTGATACCATTTGGTACTTGCACTCTCCAAGGTAAAGCACACAAAAATATGACACTATTTTCAGACCTTGGCCTTGACAAATAGAGGACTACTTCTTTTGGAATGAGAAATGCCTTCAAATCTCTGTTGTTAAAGGACAGTTCAATATGGCGCAAAAACAAATCAATTAACTTATAGAATCACTTACTTAATTAAGTTACCTCCAGCGTTGAGCATTTAACTTGTTTTGAAACAAACTCATAAATAAAACAAAGTAATGGGAATCTATCTTTGCTGAGACTGAGATCACAGGAGCCATTCTTTGTGGTGAATAGTACCAGATTTAGAAATGAGTGAGACCTGTCAGGATATCACTGAACTTGAGATAATGGGAGCTATTGCCTGTGCTAGAGCAGTGATAATGGATCCCAAGGCAGTGGTATGCTCCTCTGCTACGATCTTCAGTCTCCCTAATTGCTATGTCTACGAGAGGTGCATATAGGCGTAGCTTCCTACAGACTCTGTTAGGGAACTGGACTGGAGATGGATAGCTGACAGCTCATTGGGAAGAATGAGGAATTAATAGATGGGAGCTACAGAGAGGCAGTCACCCTTAATTTGCAACAAGTAGGCAGCTGGATGACAGTCATGGGAGGAAAAGGGACAAGGCAGACAGTGTGGAGTACCCTTGTGGATGTTCCTTTCAATAACAAGTATATTGCTTTGGATAGTGTTAGGGTGGAGATGGGGGTGGGGGGGGGAGGGGGGAACAACTTACTAGGAGAAAATTGCAATGACCAGGTTTCTAGCACTGCATCTGGCTCTGTGGTTCAGAAGTGAAGAGGAGAGCAGTAGTGATAGGGAATTCAATAGTTAGGGGAACAGATAGGACATCATGTGGATGTGAAAGAGACTCTCAGATGGTATATTGTCTCTCAGGTGCCAGGGTGAATGACATCTCACATTGGGACCAGAGCATTCTTAAGGGGGAGGAAGAGCAGATGGAAGACATGGCTCATGTTGGTATCAATAACATAGTAGGAAAAGGGATGGGGTGCTGAAGGATGAATGTAGAGAGCTAGGTAAGAAGCTGAAAAGGAGGAGCTGACGGTTGCAGGAAAGCAGCATCTATCATCAGGGACAACCCCACCCCTCCCCCCAACCCAGGACATGCTCTCTCTTCACTGCTGCCACCAGGAGGAAGGTACAGGAACCTGAGGACTCACACCACCAGCTCCAGGAATAGTTATTACCCCTCAACCATCAGGTTCTTGAACCAAAGGAGATAACTTCCCTCAACTTTACTTGCCCCATTATTGAAATGTTCCCACAACCTATCGATGCACTTTCAAGGACTCTTCATCTCATGTTCTTGATATTTATTGCTTATTTATTTATTATTATTATTTCTTTTTGTATTTGCACTGTATGTTGTCCTTTGCACACTGGTTGAATGCCCAAGTTGGTGCAGTCTTGCATTAATTCTGTCCTGGTTATTATTCTATGGATTTATTGAGTACTCCCACAACAAAATGAATCTCAGGGTTGTATATGGTGACATCTTTCAACATTTGAACTGTTTCTATGAGATCCCCAAAAAAAAAAGAAAAAAAAATGTTGAAAGGCATGGACAGAGTGCATGTGGCAAAGTTGCTTCCCATGATGGGGGAGTCTAGTATGAGAGGGCATGACTTATGGATTGAAGGGCGCCCATTCAGAACAGAGATGCAAAGAAATTTTTTTAGCCAGAGGGTAGTGAATCTATGGAATTTGTTGCCACGGGCGGCAGTGGAGGCCAAGTCATTGGGTGTATTTAAGGCAGAGATTGATAGTTATCTGAGTAGCCAGGGCATCAAAAGTTATGGTGAGAAGGCGGGGGAGTGGGACTAAATGGGAGAATGGATCAGCTCATGATAAAATGGCCGAGCAAACTCGATAGGCTGAATGGCCGACTTCTGCTCCTTTGTCTTATGGTCTTATATATGTACCTTGATAATAAATTTACTGTGAACAGTACCACTTCCTATTTTAAAGAAGCCTACCTTTGATTTTGTAGAATATTGTCCTAAGTTACAGCAGGACATTGATAGGATGCAGAACAAGGTTGAGAATTAGCAGATGGAGTTCAAATTGGAAGAGTGTGAAGTGATATAACTTAAAGGCAGAGTACAGGGTGAATGGCAGGATTCTTAGTAGTCTGGCAAAAGAGAAGGATTTGTGGTCCAGGTCCATAGTTTCCTCAAAGTTACCATGCAAATTGATAAGTTGGTTAAAAAGGTGTCTGCAACACACACACGAAATGCTGGAGGAACTCAGCAGGCATCAATGGAAAAGAGTATAATCAACATTTCGGGCTGAGTTCTGATGAAGGGTCTCGGTCCGAAATGTTGACTATACTCTTTTCCATAGATGCTGCCTGGCCTGCTGAGTTCCTTCAGCATTTTGTATGTGTTGCTTGGATTTCCAGCATCTGCAGATTTTCTCATGTTTGTAAGAAGGTGTATGGTGAGTTGCCCTTCATTAGGGTTTGAGTTCAACAGCCACAAGGTAATGCTGCGGCCCTTTAAAGCTCTGGTTAACCCACACTTGGAGTATTGTGTTCAGTTCTGGTCACTTCATTATAGAAAGGATGTGGAAACTTTAGAGAGGGTGCTAAGAAGATTTACCAGGGTGAGGCTTTTCATGCTAGGACGAGGGAGATGTCTTCATTTTTTAAAGAAAGGGGCTTCCCTTCCTCCACTATCAACTCTGCTCTTAAACGCATCTCCCCCATTTCACGTACATCTGCTCTCACTCCATCCTCCCACCACCCCACTAGGAATAGGGTTCCCCTGGTCCTCACCTACCACCCCACCAGCCTCCGGGTCCAACATATTATTCTCCGTAACTTCCGCCACCTCCAACGGGATCCCACCACTAAGCACATCTTTCCCTCCCCCCCTCTCTCTGCATTCCGCAGGGATCGCTCCCTACACAACTCCCTTGTCCATTCGTCCCCCCCATCCCTCCCCACTGATCTCCCTCCTGGCACTTATCCGTGTAAGCGGAACAAGTGCTACACATGCCCTTACACTTCCTCCCTTACCACCATTCAGGGCCCCAAACAGTCCTTCCAGGTGAGGCATCACTTCACCTGTGAGTCGACTGGGGTGATATACTGCGTCCGGTGCTTCCGATGTGGCCTTTTATATATTGGTGAGACCCGACGCAGACTGGGAGACCGCTTTGCTGAACATCTACGCTCTGTCCGCCAGAGAAAGCAGGATCTCCCAGTGGCCACACATTTTAATTCCACATCCCATTCTCATTCTGACATGTCTATCCACGGCCTCCTCTACTGTAAAGATGAAGCCACACTCAGGTTGGAGGAACAACACCTTATATTCCGTCTGGGTAGCCTCCAACCTGATGGCATGAACATTGACTTCTCTAACTTCCGCTAGGCCCCACCTCCCCCCCGTACCCCATCTGTTACTCATTTTTATGCACACATTCTTTCTCTCACTCTCCTTTTTCTCCCTCTGTCCCTCTGAATATACCTCTTGCCCATCCTCTGCGTCACCCCCCCCCCTTGTCTTTCTTCCCGGACCTCCTGTCCCATGATCCTCTCGTATCCCCTTTTGCCTATCACCTGTCCAGCTCTCGGCTCTATCCCTCCCCCTCCTGTCTTCTCCTATCATTTTGCATCTCCCCCTCCCCCTCCAGCTTTCTAATCCCTTACTCACTCTTCCTTCAGTTAGTCCTGACGAAGGGTCTCGGCCTGAAACGTCGACTGCGCCTCTTCCTATAGATGCTGCTTGGCCTGCTGCGTTCACCAGCAACTTTGATGTGTGTTGCTTGAATTTCCAGCATCTGCAGAATTCCTGTTGTTTACCAGGGTGCTGCCTGGATTAGCGAGCATTAGAGAGTTGGATAAGACAGCATGTTACTCCACAAAGTGCTCACCCAGTCTTGCAAAACCTCACTTTGAGCACCAAATGCAGCAGGTTAGCTTGGAAGAAGTACAAGAGAATCATTGCCTTACTTGAAAGAATTATTGTTCTCTCGATGTTGGGAAGGGAAGAAGAGAAGGGATAGATTTTACTTTTCATTAATTATACTTGCTTGTCTTACTTTACTGTATATGTGACTTGAAATATTTCTAACGGCAGAGTAATTTATTATGCATGCAACTGTTATACTACTGTTTGGTTGATGAGATCCTTGAATTTACAAATGCAAAAGTTGCCAATGCAGGAAATTTGAACAGAAAAGTCTTGATGGAAATATTCAGAGTCAGGCAATGGCTATGGAGAGGCAAATGGAGAGTTCACATTCTTCAATGATTACCTTTCACTAGAATCGAAAAAAAAAATGGAGATATAGTCACCCCAGAATGCAAACAGGCAGCATGTGTCTTTAATGCACAAAACAAGGGTTATAGCATGAAATTGTGAAGCACATATGGAACTTTTGTCTGCATATGGTTTGAAATTAGTAAATGTTTCACAGGTCTGTGTGTTTGTGATTGTGTGATCTCTGTGTATATAAGGAGTATCAATGGATGTGTAAAAATGATGTTGATCGTTATTGCATTCCTTTTGGATGTTGCTGCTGCTTTGCTGGAGTGAAGATATGTTCTGAAGATTCTTCAAGCACATGTTCACCTTCAATTCCATGATGTCCCAGGACAAAGTGTGCCCAGTGCCATCTCCACTTCTAGTTTATAAAATCCCTTTCAGTTTATTAGATCAGTACTACCTAGCCACAATGAAGGACATGGATCTCTGCTTTCTACCTCCACAACAAAGAGGTAGCTCAATAAAAACATTGCAATCAGCCGTTAGAATTCAGGTGAAGGTGGGAAGAGGCTGGGTAAGGGGGAAATAGAATTGAGACAAGAAAAGCATAGATTTGTGGGGCAAGGATTGGTTGAAATTATGGATATACTGTGAAATTACAACTGCTTAGCTACCTGTTGAAGCTAATTGTTTTTAGCTGCCTCTTGAGAGCTCCTAACCTTAGAAATAACATATTATGACAATACCATAATACCATAAGATATAGGAGTAGAATTAGGCCATTTGGACCATTGAGTCTGCTCCACCATTTCATCATGGCTGATTCATTTTCTCTCTTAGCCCCAATCTTCTGGCTTTTCCTTGTATCCTTTTATGTCCTGACTAATCACGAACCTACCAACCTCTGTCTTAACTATACCCAATGTCTTGACCTCCACAGCTGCCTGTGGCAATGAATTCCATAGATGTACTGCTCTCTGGCTAAAGAAATCCTCCTCATCTCTGTTCTAAAAGGAAACTCCTTTATTCTGAGGCTGTATCCTCTGGTCCTAGACTCTCCCAACATAGGAAACATCCTCTCCACATCCACTCTATCAAGGTCTTTGACATTCTATAGGTTTCATTTAGGTCACCCCTCATTCTTCTGAATTCCAGTGAGTATAGGCCGAGAATGGAATCATTTTCGCAAACCTCCTTTAAACTCTCTCCAATGTCAGCACATCCCTTCTTAGACAAGAGGCCCAAAACTACTCACAATACTGCAAGTGAGGCTTCACCATGGCTTAATAAATCCTCAGCACTACATCCTTGTTTTTATGTTCTCGTCCTCTGGAAATAAATGCTAATATCGTATTTGCCTTCCTCACTACTGAATCAACCTGCAAATTAACCTTTAGAGAATCCTGCATGAGGACTCCCAAATCCCTTTGTACCTCAGATTTTTGAATTGTCTCTCCATTTAGAAAATAGTCTACTCTTTTATTTCTTCTACCAAAGTGCATGATCAAACAATTCCCAATACTGTATTCCATCTGCCACTTCTTTGTCCATTCTCCTAATCTGCCTCAGTGCTGTAGACTCTCTACTTCCTCAAAACTACATGCCCCTCCACCTATCTTCGTATCATCTGCAAGTTTGGTCACAAAACCACTCATTCTGTCATCCAAATCATTGGCATATAATATAAATGATATATATGATAACATATAATGATGATGCTGATTATTATTGTTTCTCTTGTTTGAGATTTTTGCAAGATTTGTATTTACTGGAGCTGGGCAGTAGAGGGTATAGCAGAAAGTCTGTATAAGGCATAGGTGTTTGACTGTTTTAATAATTCTTCCTGAGGGTTTCTGGGAATCTGCTAATTAAGTAGGTGGTATACATCTTGCACTGAGCTTATGGGTTTACAGCCTTGTTTTGTTCAAAAATTAATTACATTGTTGGTAAAAACTATCATGTCAATCATGTGGGCAGATTTTTCAGTAACATGCTGAAAATGGTGGTTAAATCTCAAAAGCTATCAACCAGTCTGGCATAAGTATTTGAACTTTCCTATGCTCCTGGTACTACCGTTTGTCTGGACCCACATTAAAAAGGCTTGTATTTATATAGTGACTTCCATAGTATCAGAATGCTCCAAAATACATTCGAGACAGTGAAATAATGGAATAATTTCATAATAATGAAATAATAAAATAAACTGGCAGTCTACTTACATTTCTCTTAAAACAAATTTCAGTGATTTCATTTTAAATAAAATTGAGAGAAAGATAAGATGTGTAGCTGATTCATATCTTACCTGGTTTGCATTAGCACGCCAAGCCAAAATGAGCCTCTACAGTGGTGGAAAACTACCTGCAATTGCATTCTCTATGTGAATTTTACTGAAAAGGATAAAGATCCACTCACCCATCTGCTATTTGCTTCTATAAATATCATATAATGTCAGTCTGTGACTATCAATGAATGTCAAAATCTTAATTGTCGTGACAGTATAGGTCGTATCTCTGCCCTGTTAACTTGAACAATGGTTTTGTGATTTTTTTTGAAGTTAAATCTTGTGATATATCATTTTAAATTTGGCATTGTGGTCACATAATTTTGCAAAATGTTAGAGCTTCAATGTACTGTGTCAAAACTGGTAGGACATAAGTTCACACTATGATTCTTCTGTACTGTCAACTACTAGTCTCTGGCACGCAGCATGTAGAGATGCTGAAGAGAGGCCAGGCAATTTTGCACCCTGCTGGCTTTCTCATACACCTTCCAGCAGCTTGTCACAGCAGAGCATAGGCAGGTTTGCAAGTCAGTTTCCGCACTGCCCCGTGGATCAGCAAATAAATTATAGTTTAATGAAACCATGAAGATGGTTTATTTGTTTAGAGCTTTTCCACTTCTGCACAGCAGATGAGAAGGTAGATGAAAAGGTAAGCTGAAAGGAATTTTCCACCTTTTGATACTTGGAAACTGATCTAAATAAACATACTGCCCTCCTTCCATCTTGTCTTGCTGGACAGCATGCTAACTGACATATTAAATGCTATCTTTTCCTTAGTTCTTTCTTTTTCAGTTATTCCCTCCTTGATACTATTCCCTTTCCAAAATATCCACTTTGATCTTTTTATCTTTTCCTATCACCTTCCTATCTTAATTATTCCATTTCTTTCCAAAATCCTTTCCAAAAGAAGTTGTCAGTTCGCAGATTTGTACTAATCTCTCCAACAAATCCCTTTTTCAGGGCCTTCAATCATGTTTCTGCATCTCCAGCTGTGCTAATCAAAGTCACAAATAATGTTCTCCATGACTGTGACCATGATATATTTATATTTACCATCAATTATTTATCCCTTCCCTTTTGAAAGCTGCAATCTAATATGCATTAACAATACCTTGATGTAGTGCATCCCTGAACATAAGTATTTGCAACATAAAACAAAATCTGAGTGTCAATTCTGGATCATTTAGCATTCACTTAATATCTGTGGCTCTGCTCCTTGGCTCCTTTTCTAATGGGAATAGTTTCTCTCCATTTCTCCTGCTCAAATTTGTTGAGGTTTCCACAGTCTCCTCTCAATCTGTTTTTGCTCCAAGATCAACCTATGATTCTCTATCTTCCTAACTATAATTCTAGAAATCTCTTGAACTTTCTGCAGCCTTTGTTTTACTTATATTTATCATCTTCTAAAGACTATCTCTGATATCTATACTGACCCAACTATACTCAGGTGATATCATTTCCACAGGTCTGATCATTGTTAGACATTTCTTCTAGTTGCACAATTGCATTATCACCATAGACTTTGTAGAAATAGGCCCTTTATATTCATAATTCACTTACGCATTTGTTAGATCATGGCTGATGCACACCAGAACATTAATTGTGTAGCTTAGATCTACAATATCACTGACATTCACCATGATGAATTGATCTGAGAGGTTTGTCATGAAGCACATCAACTCCTGCCAGAGGAGTGACCTGAATCTGCTTGAATTTACCTACAGACATAACAGGTCAACAGCAGATGCTATTTCACTGGCTCTTCACCTTCCTCTGGAACACTTGGACAATGAAGATGCATACGTCAGGATGCTCTTCATTGACTACCACTCAGCATTCAATATTATCATCCTCTCACAAATAATCATTAAGCTCCAAGACCTGGGCCTCAATACTTCCCTGAGCAAATGGGTTCTCAATTTCCTCACTGGCAGATGCCAGTTAATATAGATTAGCAGCAACATCTCTTTCAGATTCACCATCAGCATGGGTGCATCACAGGGCTATGTGCATCACCTTCTGCTTTACTATCTTTATACTGAGATTCCTCCCAGTTCCATTATATGGTTTCTCTGTGTCTACTCTTACACCATTTTAACATTCTATGATTTCTCATACTCATCAGACTTTTATTATATTTATGCAAGCCATTTTCATAATTAACCTCCTAACACTTGATATTATTCTGGTACATTTTTATTTGCCAAGGTTAATACAGTCATCACAAGAAATGGTTCTAAAAGCTAAGCACAGTTCAGTTCCAGCTGGGATCTGACCAAGGCTCTACATTGAACATTAACTTCAATAATTATGTCATCTGACTCTTTGAAATAAAGGCTGGGATTCTTATTCTAAAGGAACAGTGAAATCTACTCTAGCCTCTGCTGCTAAAATACCAGTAGGTTAACCTTGGTACCAATACTTCCAGATATCATTTCATTTCTCACAATATTTTTAAAAGCTTTAGTTTTCTTTCCCTATCATTCTGTGAGTTTTGAATTATCCAGACTTCAATGAGATGCAATTACCCTCAGCAAAATGGTGAAATAAGTGCAGCCTTCATCTTCACTCCTGAAATGTCCATCGAATTTTGCTAATGACCATGATCTCTTTCAACGCAAACAACAGGAATTCTGCAGATGCTGGAAATTCAAGCAACACACATCAAAGTTGCTGGTGAACGCAGCAGGCCAGGCAGCATCTATAGGAAGAGGCGCAGTCGACATTTCAGGCCGAGGTCTCGGCCTGAAACGTCGACTGCGCCTCTTCCTATAGATGCTGCCTGGCCTGCTGCGTTCACCAGCAACTTTGATGTGTGTTGCATGATCTCTTTCAATTCTGAGTTCAACCTATAACAGCATATCTCGGAAATCACAAAGATTTGCAGATCTCTCTGTAAATAGGCCTATCTGCTGCCAAGGCTGTTAAGTGCAGACTCTTAATACGCACATGACAAACCATAAACTGCTCTCTTTTGATTGATGGCTTTCATAGATTTCTTCCTCCCCAAAAAAGCCTGAAAGGGAAACCTAGAGGAACAGTATGAACAATATCACCAAATTTTGGAAGTGGAGTACCAAGATTCATATAACAGTATACTTTTTATTTGGCAGCTGCCTAATGGTAAATATCAACCCCAAAAATTTGAACTTGTACATAGAGTCTTAAATTCATACAGTGCAGAAACAGACCCTTTGGTCAATTGAGACCATACTGACCATCAACCACTGATTTACACTAATCCAACATTAACTTATTAAAAAATTGTTTTCACATTCTCATCAAATGACCCCGTATATTATGATGAGGAGGCAGAGTGGAGTGATGATGGAGGTAAACGGCGACTCCTTTGCTTGCATCTTCAGAAACAGCTCTATTTCCATCTTTAATATCTTTAGTTTTCCCTTTCAGGGTTCTTTTGAAGACCCTGACCTGGAGTTACATGCTGACTTTGGTTCTTTGCAGGAATAGGACCTGCTCCTGGGGTTTCGTAACAGGCCGTTGTTCGGTACGCCAAGGGCTTGGCCTAAGATTCCGGCTCGAATACGGAAGCCTAGGTTTTTGGGGCTCCGGAGACAGGCGGACTGAAGGTTGGTGTCACGGCAGGAGACCCGTGTGTCGTCAGGGGGAGTCGGAATATCTACAGCTGTGTGCCCAGCTGTAAAAGTGATGTAACGGACTTTTAACATTGTAAAACAGTGAGCTGTTTGTTATGTCTCCCCACTGGCTGTGAAAATAGAGACACCCCTTTCTCTCTTATTAGGGAAAGAGAGAGCCTGTGGTATGTTGAATACTGGGTGAAATGTTAAGTCTTTGAGGTAACTGCAAGTCTGTGTCTTTGCTGTTGCTTTGCTCACACTTGCGGGCTTGGTGGCAGGTGCCAATGCTTTTTTTTGCTGGTGGGGGGAGGGGGGATTGTTGCTTGCTGCCGTTTACACTTGGGACGGAGGGGAGCTGTGGGGGACTTTGGGGTTCTAACATTCCTCTGTTTTCATGGATGGTTGCAAAGAAGTTGCATTTCAAGATGTATATTGTATACATTTCTCTGACATTAAATGTACCTTTGAAAGCTACCCACACTCAAGTGGCCAATTAATCTACCAGCTTTATGTCATTGGGTAACTAGAGCATCCGGAAGAAACCTACGCAGTCACAGGGAGACTGTACAAACTCCACACAGACAGTATCTAAGGTCAAGATTGAACCTGGGTCTCTGGTACTGTGAGGGAGAGTTTCTACTCTCTCCACTATTGTGCCACTAAGAAGGATAGAAACTGTCTTCATTGCTGAAACATCAAGTTAATTAAAGAAAAAAGAATTACTGAACAGTTGAAGTTTGCACAGCAATCAAAAAGCCTCCTTTGCTAAATTAATCTTGTTATTTATTTTGAATTGCTGATCAATTTGGCTGTTTTGTGTAAAGAAATGACTGATTCATTTGGAATAGATTGCCAACATACAAGGCCAGCAGGGAAAAAATCTGGTATGCAACATTTAGTGAGATGTAGATATGTAGATCTGCTGACAATTCATAATCAGTGTTTTTTAATTAGTGAGTGAGCATAGCATAAATTAGAGGAAATCATAAATATTTTTAGGAAATTTAGACAAAAAAAAGCATTCTCAGCCTTGGAATATTCAAAAAAGCAGTTTCCAGAGCCACCTGATAGATTTTAAAACAATGATGGATGTTTGAAATACTGCATTACAGCACTGAATTGCAACACTGACTTCAGTGGAAAAATCAAATGCTTGACTTACAGCATAGCTGACTGATTCAACTCAAAATAAGCACAGAATTGGCTGCAAGCTTCTCAGTAAAGATCACTAGCATTACACTCCAAGGGCCACCCACACAGAATGTTCCAGAGGATATTTAAGATGGCCTGACTTGAAACAGACGTGATTGCTAAAAAGATTTAAAGGCCATCTTTTTCTCTTTTTTTTGATGATCCAATCCAATACTCCAGCATTTATTGGTAATAAGGGCTTTCTTCAAAACTGTATCATTATGTTCTTCTACTTCCTTAGCTGGCAAGTAATAGTTAACTCTGAGCTTCTGCTTCTAATTCAGAGTTCAGAAAGCAGGAATAATGTTATATGAGGCTATGATGCTAATTTTCTGTTCTGACCTTTCAGAAAGTTGTAACGTGTTGTGATGTAGTTACAGTGGTTCTAACATCCTTGGCATTAATATTACAAGGGTCAAAGCAGTCTTGGATGACATACTATCATAGCCTGTTTTACACCCAACACCATGCTATTGATTTGATATATTGACCATCTTGCTTGATAAGGAGATCTTCTGTGGTTAGCTGCAGGCATCGGTGTTGGGGCCGCTTCTTTTCATATTATATGTCAATGATTTGGATGATGGAATTGATGATTTTTTGGGCAAATTTGCAGATGATACAAAGGGTCAGATAGGGTTGAGGAAGCTGGGAGCCTGTAATAGGACTTAGACAGATTAAGAGAATGGGCAGAGAAGTGGCAGATAGAATATAGTGTTGGGAGTGTATGGTCATGAACTTTGGTAGAAGGAATAACAGCGAAGACTATTTGCTAAATGAGGTGCACATTCAGAAATCAGATGTGCAAAGGGACTTTGGAGCCCTAGCTCAGGATTCCCTAAAGGTTAGGGTTAGGGTTGACTTGGCAGTAAGGAAGGCAAATTCAGTGTCAGCATTTGTTTTGAGTGGACTAGAATATAAAAATGAAGATGTAATACTAAGGCTTCATAAGGCACTGGACAGACATGACTTGGATTATTGTGATAAGTTTTGTGTCCCTTATCCAGGAAAGGATGTGCAAGCAATAGAAGGAGTCCAGAGGGTTAACGTATGAGGACTGTTTGATGACTCTGGGCCTGTTCTTGCTGGTGTTATGAAGTGTTCTGAAGTGATTTGATTTCTTTAAAAACTATCCAATATTGAAAGACCTAAATAGAGTGGACTTAGAGAGACTGTTTCTTATAGTGGGGGAGTCAAGGACCAGAGGACATGGAATCAGAATCCAAGGACATCCCTTTAGAACAGAGATGAGGAAGAATTTCTCTAACCAGAGGGTAGTGAATCTGTGGAATTCATTGCTCCAGACGTTTGAGGAAGTCAAGTCATTTAATGTGGAGGTGGATAGTTTCTTGATTAGTCAGAGCATTAAAGGTTAAGGGAAGAAGGCAGGAGAATAGATTTTAGAGGGATAATAAATCAGCCATGATTGAATGATGGCAAGCACACTTGATGGGCTGAATGGCCTAATTCTTCTCCAATATCTTATGGTCTGATAGTGCTATAATGCAAGACCACTTTAATCCCCAATTCCTTCTCCATCCTGAATCTTTGGTGATTTAACACTGGCTAAGTATTTATAGAGGACTTTTAGATTCTCACTGATAAATCAGAGGCTAAAGTTGTATTTTCCTATAACCATAATGGTAAAGCTGAGCCAATAAACAAACATTATTTTCTCTTCTGGTTGTCAAACAGCTTTATTGTTTTCCATTCTCCAAGGCCAATATTGTTGACTACCAGATAAAAGATGACTTTTGTCGTCAGATTTGATTGCTTGTTGTTCGCAAGTAAGAGATCAAATGTTTGAAATTGGAGTTTCATTTATATTAAGGCAGAGAGGGCACATACCTTTTAATGTTAACATGTGCAGGCAGAGGCTAAAAAGCAAGACACTAGAAGTAAGGAAAACAATGAAGTGGTCACAGGAGACAGAGGAGTAGCTATGGGATTGCTTCAGGTCGGTGGACTGGCTACGTTCAAGAATTCATCAGAGAATCTGAACAGGTATGCACAGTTGGCACGGACTTTATAAAGACACTTGAATGTGTTCACACAGAATCATCCAGAGTCTTCCTCAACCAGAAGCCCTGGATGAACCAAGAGATCCACAATCTGCTGAGGTCTCGATCTGCGGCAGCCAAGGAAAGTACAAGAGGTCTAAGTACGATCTCCGGAAAGCCATCTCACATATGAAGTGGCAATTCCAGACCAAACTTGAATCACGGAAGAATGTTCGACAGCTGTGGCAGGAATTGAATGCCATTACCCCTTAGAAAATTAATCCAAGTGACAAACTGTATACGACTACAAGGTTCCACTCACAGAGCACAATGCCTTTTATGCTTGTTTTGACCAACGGAACATGGAGGCACCTTCACAAACTCCCACAGCCCCCAATGACCCTGTGATTTCAGTTTCTGAGGCTGACATGAGAGCATCCTTCATGAGGCTGAACTCATGGAAAGTACGTGGCCAGGTACTGAAGACATGTGCTGAACTCCTGACTGGATTGTTTACTGGCATTATTAACCTCTTGCTTTGGCAGTATGAGGTACCCACCTGCTTCTAGCAGGCTTCAATTATACTGCTACTCAAGAAGAATGTAGTGACCTGCCTCAGTGACTATTGTCCAGTAGCACATGCGTCCACTGTGATGAAGTTGTTTGGGAGGTTGGTGATGAAACATATCAACACCTGCCTGAGGGGCAACTTGGATCTGCTCCAATTTGCCTCCTGTCACAATGGGTCACCAGCAAATGTCATCTCATTGGCTCTCCTCTCAACCCCGAACTACCAGGATAGTGAAGCTGCACACACTAGGATGTTCTTCATTGACTACTGCTCTGCATCCAACACTATCGTCCCTTCAGAACTAGTCAATAAGCTTCAAGACCTAGGCATCAATACATCCTTGAGCAACTAGATCCTCAATTTCCTCACTTACAGAGCTCAGTTTGTTTGGATTGGCAACACACCTTCTCCACAATTTCCATCAGCACAGGTGCACCACAAGGCTGTGTGCTTAGCCCCTTGCTCTACTCGCTTTACACTTATGGCTGTGAGACTGAGTATAGCTTTAATGCCATACTCCACTATTGTTGGCCAAAATAAAGGGAGTGATGAACCAGCACATAGGAGGGAGATTGAGGATCTGGCTGAATGGCATCGCAACAAAAACTGCTAACTCAACTTTAGCAAAACCAAAGAGCTGATTATTGACTACAGGAGGAGGAAACTGAATGTTCATGAGCCAGTCCGCATCAGAGGATCAGAGGTGGAGAGAGTAAGTAACCTTAAATTCCTTGGTGTTATCATTTCAAAGGATCTGTCCAGGTTCAGCATGTACGTGCCATTACAAAGAGGTATGGCAGCACCTCTACTTTCTTTGATATTTGCAATGATTTGGCTTATCATCTAAAAATCTGGCAAACTTCTAAAGATGCACAGTAGAGAGTATACTGACTGATTGCATTTCAGCCTGGTATGGAGACCACAATGCCCTTGAATAGAAAAGCCTACAAAAAGTAATGGATACAGCCCAGTCCATCGCAGGCGAAGCTCTCCCCACTATTTGGAATTTCTACAAGGAACACTGTTGCAGGAAAGCAGTATTTATCATCAAGGACTACCAGCATCCAGGCCATGCTCCCTTTTCGCTGCTGCGATCAGGAAGGAGATACAGGAGGTCCCACATCACCAGGTTCAGGAACAGTTATTAATGCTCAACTAGCAGGTTCCCTGAACCAGAGTGGATAGTTTTACTTATCCCAACTCTGAACTGATTCCACAGCATATAGACTAACTTTCGAGCACTTTACAACTTATTTTCTCAATATTATTCACTTATTTATGACTATTATTTTGTATTTTTCTTTTTTGTATTTGCACAATTTGTTGTCTTTTGCACTTTGGTTGTTTGTCCATCTTTGTGCACAGTTTTTTAATATTGATTCTATTGTGCTTTATACTTACTGTGAACTCTCAGATGAAAGTGAATCTCAGGGTAGTATATCATGACATATACGTATTGTATGTACTTTGATAATAAAGTTACTCTAAAGTTACTTTGAACTTTTGACTTCATGCTGGAGATCATGCAGGAACTCACGGTATCAGTTTGTCCAGCAGTTATAATGTAATGTTACCAATATCTTTCTACTTCTATTTTTCATTATCTTTGAAAATAATGATTCATTAGCTCTTAATTCTCAATGTTTCACATGTATAAATGCAACAGAATAACTTCTCAAGGCTCGATCTCACAGCTGGGACATTTGTATGCAGACATTGTCACAATCACAAGCACGATGCTCACAGAGTGGCTGAATTTGTCTGTGGTAAAGACACTCAGAATTTATACAATTATTTATTGTTAGACAAGGTCAGCTGAGATGCACAGAAATAATACATGTAGTTGCTTATCCGTAAAAGGCTTCTAAAACTCAAGTTGCTATGTCTTCTGAAGCAAGTTTAGGAAACATTTTTTCAAAATTTGTGCCTATTCTGGCTTTAATTTTATTCAAATGTATGTTCTGCCTGTTAAAGCTTCTGATGATGCTTCAGAAAATTTAATAGCTGATTTGGCAATTATTCCTAAAAGGCTGCTTGGTCCTCTGCACAAGGTCAAATCTCACACTACCCACACAATCAGCAGGCTTTGCAGGGAATGCTTGGACATGTGTTCATAAATAGTGTTATGGTATGAAGTCTGCATAGTTTGAGCCTTACTCGTATGAGATAATGAAAGTTCTGCAAGAAGTGACTGCATATATCAGAGCAAATATAAGGTGGTTCCATTAACTTCAAAATTTGTTTTCACATCTTCTCCACCACTGCGGAGACTGTGAAGGGGGATTTGGACATGCATAGTAGAACAAAGGATATAGTGTTTATTTTTCTGTGCAGATGTAATGACCTTTGCCTTAAACATTCCTTACAGAAAATCATGCTTCAGATGCTGAAGCACTGCTAAGCAGAAGTTAAATTGCTAAATCTTGACACAATCAATTAGATATTCCAGTTGATCTTTCTCTTTTCCTTATTTGATTCAACAGCAGGTTAGTTGCTTCAGTGAGCTTGATATACAAATTGTATCCTAGATGGCACTGCCCACCATAATCAATGTCATTTATTGATCCTACTATGGTTGATATTCCATTCTGGATTTATTGAGTATGCCTGCAAGAAAAGGGTTGTATAAGGTGACGTATATGTACTTTGATAATAAATTTACTTTGAACTGTGGAAATACAGTACATAGAAAGTTATGGATTGATAGAATGGATGCTTCTCAAAATTTTTGCTCTCGCCTTTATCTTTCTCTTTTTCAGATATTTATTTAATTTTATCTGAAAAATATGTAGCAATCTTTGCCCTAAACATCTTCTGCAGAAGGTTATACTTTGTAGTGACATTGTACTGAAAATTTTCTTCTAGCCTCTGTCCTGACCCCTTTAGTGATAAATCTGAATTCATGACCTCTTGGTCATTAAATCCCTAAACAAAGGAAGGAATCTTTTATTGTTTACTCAGTTAGAGTCCTTAATAGTTTTAAAAATAGCATTTAAATCTTTTAGCCTGCTCTAATTCAGCAGAAATACTTCCAAATCTAATTTCTCTTATCTTAACTTTTCCATTATCATCTAGTAAATCTATACTCTGCAATTTATTATGCCTCTGATGGTCCTGGTTGCATTGACATTTATCCGAAATCTGTAGAGCAGTGCTAGCTATCTACAGAACATGTGGCTGGGAATATGGACATCCTCACCTGTGCACTCCAGTGCCAAAGTTGGGAAAATGCTGAAGGTCACATGAATTCAGGGGTATTTCATGGGTTGCTGAGCAGAGGGGTTGGATACAGCCTAGACCGAGGGCCTCAGCTCCACTGTAGTCATTGCTGGTACATCAACGGACCTTTCGAACCAACTGCTCCATGCCTGCCAAGGTTTCTATCGAAGCTAGTCTTATTTGGTTGCATGTGGTCCATATCCCTCTAAGTCTTTCCTATCTGTGTACTTGCCTAAATATGTTTTAAATGTTGTTAATTTATTTGCCTCAACACTTTCCCTGGCAGCTTATTCTGTATACTGACCACCATCTAGTGTAGTTCATTTCTGGAATTCAGTTCCTGACCTTCATTTGTTGTATCCCTGTAAATAGGTTTATAGTTTTGTTTTAACCTTTCATTTTAAAAGTAAGATTTTAGCATCATACAGCAAGGAAACAGGCCATTTAACCGACTGAGTCCACATCAGCCATCAAACAACCATTTACCCTCCTCCTACACTCATCCCATCTTATCGCTCATAGTCCTATCAGTTTCCTCTAGATTATACCACACACTTACACACGAGACTCGGTTGCCAGTTACCAGTTTGGGATATGGGTGGAATCTGGAGCACTGAATAGGAATAGTGAGAATAGGAACATAGGTCAGGGTTGAACATAGAGCTCTGAGGAAGCAGCTCCACTAGCTTGTGCCAATGTGTTGCCCCCAATATGCTTTATTTATTATTAATAATTGTTTCAACTGTTTCCAAACATAACTGATAATGAGGGAAAACGTGTAGCAGTGGTAAAAGTCTTTGACAGTGCCTTCTCACAGCAGGGCATCAGAACAGTCTGTGGGCAAGGCCTGCATTTGATGTGCGACCTTGTCATAGCTCATAGACCACCTTGGTGATGCAAGCAATGCTTTGGGAACCATGCAGTTCCAAATAATTTGGTTGATCTTGAGGTTAGCATGCTTAATATATGGAAGGTATGGGCCAGGTTCAATATGATCTAGTCCAATGATCTTTCGACAGTAGGATTCAGAAGTCCATACGGTGACTTGATCAATTTGGTGCACAGTTATGATCTATTTTATACAAGTAAAATTCTCTGTGACTGACTGTGTTTATTCCTCTTCTCAAGTCCTTATAAGAGCTAACCACACCATCTCTTTCAATATTTCTCCTTCATCCTAGCACTAGTTCCTGACTGCCCTTATTCTTTTATCTTTAGCGGCTCCAAGGAATCTCTTCTCTTCCTGATAGACATACTGAACTTACTATTAATGGACATAAAGTTCACTGTCTATGCTGACATCATCCCAGCTTAGCTTGTTACCATCTCTGAATACCAACTGCTTATCATGAAACAGCAACAACTTGAACTCTTCACTGGGGAAACTGAGATTATTGCTTTTGATTCTTGCCAGAAATCCTTTATCATTTTCACCAGTTTCATTCCTGTCTTTGATATTTGCCTTAAGCTGAGCCATGTTATTCACTAGCTTGGCCTGCTAATAAAGTTTCTAACCCAATATACTCTTTCACTGTATGTAAACATGATAATTGAGATATAGGATTTTTTTCTTCTTGAGAGTGACTATGCCCACTAACTTGACCATATTTTTCTGAGTGGTAAGACTTACTGCAGACTTATAATGTGAACCAATTTGTGGAGGCTTTTAGAAATATATTAAATGGAAAGTGGGTATTATTAAGCTGTTTGGGAATCTTGTAGTGTTGTGACAAATTAAAGTGTAGACTGTATGAGCCTTTTAATTCACTAATGCTGTGTAGTTGCATTGAAAGCTTTCTCTTTCTCGTTGCTGTTCATGCGACTGCATGATGATTTTATCAACAGGCTACAAAATAGTCGGCCCCATAGGGACACATTTAGCAGCAACTGTCCTGTATCCCATTTGTGTCTTTTCACACTTTACAGGGACCCCTCATATTTGATTGTCCTCCACATAACAAAGAAAAAAAGAAGAAAATTTGTTTCGGGGCGGAGGGGGGAAATAGTTTTAAGAACAGTACAACTGGTAGCTGGACAGTAGAAATACATGATGGGTGAAGCATTGGAGGCGAGTGTGAGCAATGCATTAGTATGTTATTTTGCTACTTTGCTATATCTCCAGTTCCATCCAGCTTGAAAAGCCCTTGGAAATTTCAGGCTTGTTCTCATTTCATTATGCAGAGAGATAGGTGGGGCGAGGGCAGATGGTGATCACAATCATCCCTTTTTGATTTGGGCCTTACAAGGACACTTCTGACCCCTTGTGGAGTTTGGTATATCTCCAATTTTTAGGTGAAGAGTAACTGCTCCCATACCTGATGCTAACCTGGATCAGGATCGCATCTCCTGTTTTGTTGTGGCTTAACGGTAGCAAATCTCCACTAGTCCAGTTCAATCTAGAAGGAAGTTCAGTAGATCTATCTATTACAGTTTGGCAGCAATTATCATTTTGATTTACACTTTTAAAGTGATAAAACATATTTAAGTGCAGCACAGAACTGATAAATAATCACATTTGAACTGTATGAGAGTTAGCGAGCAACATAAACACACTTATGTTTCTTCAAACGTCAGATAATTCATTCTTTCAACATACATTACTTTTATTTTGACTTCTATATTTTGAGTTGAATTGTTGTTTTAATAATAGCCAATCACAGCAGAAGTGTTTGACTTTTCAAAAATTGTTTTTCGTCCTATTTGTTTTTCATGAATGATGGATTTGTATCAGTTACACAATGTTTGTTTCTGGCAAACTGAAATCAGCACATTTTTGTGACTGTTATAAATTGAATTATTAACCATTGAAACAATCATAACCATGCTATAATATTGTGCTAAAGGAGGCTATTTGGCCCATTGTATTGTGTGATGTTTTTGGTGCAGCTGTTTGTTTGGTCTTCTCTTTCCTCATAGCTATAAAGATGTTTTCACTTGACATTTTTATCCACATTTCTTTTGAAGTTGCTGCTGAAGTTTCTCCCATCATCATTTCAAGTTCTGATCATACCAACTTGTGGGAAAAATATTTCTTCCTTTTGCCTATGATTCTTTTGCCAGTAATCTTCAACTTTGGGCTTTAAGGAGGTATCCTAACTTTAAACTCATCAATCAAACCTCATGTTAACCTTATCTGCTCTAAGAACTATTTCAGCTTCTCCACATAACTAATATTGAAGTGCTCCAATATTATGTTAGCAAATCTCTTATACAACCTGAACCTGCAGGACTATTGGAAATGTTGGGGGATGGTAACGAATAGAATGGCCTTGCAGAAAACAGCACAGACTCAATGGTTCAGATGGCCCTCTGGGCAGTTCTATGAGCCTGTGGTATGGCTACCACATTTTCTGTCCCTTGATTTGAAAAGGTCACACCTCCTAACTTCATTTTTGATTCAACAAATGCATTAACTGTGCTGAGAGAGAGCAATTAAACATTATTAAAAGTGTGTGAGCACTTGGGGGAAAGCAAAGGTATTGCTGACTTGGTTCCAAAGCAAGGAACAAATTATATTTGGCATGCTACCAGGATCTGGTCTTTTAGCTTTCCGAAAACTGTGCTGGTCAACACTGGACAAGGCAGGAGGGAGGCCACTTCCATGTCAACACTTCATGGACACAACTAAGCAGCAAGGCACAGAATGAAGAACACACACCTGCGTGAGTGGATTTAAGTTTGTTATGGCCACAGAGATATGCACCCATTCTTTGCTTGTTCAATCTCTTCATAGAATTTATCTATATCCTTATTTGTTCCATCTGTTGTTGGTGCATATACCTGTATAATTGCTAAATCAAATGGTTGTCCTCTGAATCTAGCAAGGAACACTCTTTCTGATATTGCCCAATGTCCTAAAACACTTTTTGCCATGTTTTCATCCATAAGGATTCCTACTCCTTTAGTATGGGATGTTACACAAGAATAAACTAATGTTTTATTTCTAATCTGACATTTTCCAGCACCTATCCAACGAACTTCGCTAATTTCCATGATGTTAATCTTTAGTCTTTCCATTTCATTTATCACATTGTCCAATCTTCCTGCTTGATATAGGGTTCTTACATTCCAAGTGGCAATAATTTTCTTATTATTATTGTAATTAAGAAAAACATTGAAGGTCCAAGTATTTTAAAATCTGAAGTTCATAAAGCAATAAATAAGATGAAGAAAGGAAAGGCAGCAGGTCCTGATGAATTAGTAATAGAACAAATTATCACCCTTGAAGTTTATGGAATTGAAAAACTTACTGATTTAATCAATGACATTTATGAGACTGGAATAATACCAGAAGAGATGAAAAAATCAGTATTTATCACTCTTCCTAAGAAAGCTGGAGCAATAGAATATGAATTACATAGGACCATAAGTTTAATGAGTCATATCACCAAGATACTTCTAAGAATTTTGATGACAAGAGCTAAAAGTAAGATACAAGCTGAAATAGGCAAAGAACAATGTGGTTTTGTGAAAGACGAAGGTACAAGAAACGCAATATTGATGTTAAGGACACTATCAGAACCAGCTATTCAAGTGCAAAAAGATTTGTTTGATTTATCTACTATACAAATGCATTTGATAAAGTGAAGCACAATAAGTTAATTGAAATATTACAGAAAACTCTAGATTGACTACAGCTCTGCCTTTAATACCATCATTCCAAATAAACTGATTCCTAAGCTCCGGAACCTGGGCCTTAGCACTCAGATCTGCAGCTGGATCTTCAACTTCCTCACAGACAGGACCCAGGCTGTAAAAATAGGGAACAAGCTCTCCTCTACAATCACTCTGATCACTGGTGCCCCACAAGGCTGTGTACTCAGTCCCCTGCTGTACTCACTGTACACCCATGATTGTGCAGCCAAGTTTCCATCAAACTCAATATATAAATTTGCTGATGACACCACAATTGTAGGCCGTAACTTGGGTAATGATAAGTTTGAGTACAGAGACGAAATTAAGAACCTGGTGGCATAGTGCGAAGACAATAACCTATCCCTCAATGTCAGCAAGACAAAGGAATTGGTTGTTGACTTCAGAAGGAGTAGCGGACTGCAGGACCCCATTTACATCGGTGGTGCGCAAGTGGAACAGGTCAAAAGCTTTAAGTTCCTTGGGGTCAATATCACAAGTGACCTGACTTGGTCCAACCAAGCAAAGTCCACTGCCAAGAAGGCCCACCAGCGCCTTTACTTCCTGAGAAAGCTAAAGAAATTTGGCCTGTCCCCTAAAACCCTCACTAATTTTTATAGTCGCACCGTAGAAAGCATTCTTCTAGGGTGCATCACAACCTGGTATGGAAGTTGTCCTGTTCAAGACCGGAAGAAGCTGCAGAAGATCGTGAACACAGCCCAGCACATCACACAAACCAATCTTCCATCCTTGGACTCACTTTACACCGCATGCTGTCGGAGCAGTGATGCCAGGATAATCAAGGACACGACCCACCCAGCCAACACACTTTTTGTCTCTCTTCCTTCCGGGAGAAGGCTCAGGAGCTTGAAGACTCGTACGGCCAGATTTGGGAACAGCTTCTTTCCAACCGTGATAAGACTGCTGAACGGATCCTAACCCGGATCTGGGCCGTACCCTCCAAATATCCGGACCTGCCTCTTGGTTGTTTTGCACTGCCTTACTTTCCCTTTTCTATTTTCTATTTATAACTTAAATTTTTACTATTTACTATTGATTTGTACTTCAGGGAGCGCGAAGCGCAGAATCAAATATCGCTTTAATGATTGTATGCGCTAGTATCAATTGTTTGGCGACAATAAAGTAAAGTAAAGATCTAGATTCGGGAAGACCTCCATCTAATCAGAAATCTGTACTGGGAACAAACTGTCGCAGTAAGAATAGATGGAGAAGTGAGTCAGTTTACGAAAATTAGGAGAGATGTTAGACAAGGGTGTGATTTCTCCCCTGATTTATTTAATGTATACAGTGAAACAATATTACAAAAAATAAGAGACATCTTGGGAATCAAAGATGGAGGTGAAATCATCAATAATTTCAGCCATGCAGATGACACTGTGTTAATTGCAAGTATGGAGGAAGAACTACAAAACTTAATTGATATAATTGTTGAAGAAAGTGCAAAAATGAGTCTATCTATCAATTGCAAAAAGACAATGTATGGTGATATCCAAAAAGAAGAAGAATCCTATCTGCAGGCTGAGAATAAATGGGGAAGACATAAAACAGGTACAGAACTTTTTCTACTTAGGAAGCTGGGTGATATCAGATGGCAGGTGCGATTTGGACATTAAAAGAATAGGGATGGCAAAAGACACCTTTATGAGAATGAAGAGTATACTGACCAATACTAAACTAGGCATGACAACCCGCCTCAGAGTACTGAAATGTTACGTTTATCCAGTTATGTTATATGGCTCAGAATGTTGGACGATATCTAGTAACACGAGGAAATGAATTGTAGCAGCAGAGATGTGGTTTTTGAGGAGGATGCAAAGAATATCATGGACAAAAAGAATAGCTAATGAGGATGTCATGAACAGAGCAAACACAAAAAGAGAAAATATGTATGAGATCATGAAAAGGCAACTTAACTTCATTGGACATGTGATTAGGAAAGAGGAGTTTGAATGCACGGTAATTATGGGAAAGATTGAAGGGAAGAAAGCAAGAGGAAGACAAAGACAAATGATGATGGAGACAGCAGCCAGAGAACTGGAAATGAATACCAATGAATTGATCCACTTGACCCAAAACAGGAGTATGTGGGCCATGGCAGTCAAAGCTCAAACTGGGCATGGCACCTGATGATGATGATGATGACCACAGAACAGATGTCAGATTGCATGGTGTTTTAACATGACAGGTGTTTTACTATTTTGCCTTTCTACTTATTGATGGTGTTGATGAAGATGATTCACCATCCATTGACACCCTTTATTCCCTATCTTCCCACCATGAACTGTAACAAAAATGAAGATGAAGAAAGTTTAAGTCAATCTCTGTCATGTCAAGTTAACAGAACTGGGTGGAAACAATCAAACATAGTCCCATGTGGCTGAGATCATTATGAGTGGGCACTTAAAGTTCCCACAGAGACCGGCAACAAATGGGACAAGATTTGCTCCTTATTATCAGAACCAGAATAAAGTTTAATATCATCGACATATGTCATGAAATTTGTTAACTTAGTGACAGCAGTACAATGCAATACATGATAATACAGAAAAATATGTTAATCAATTTCAGGAAGTATATATATGTATAATAAATAGTTAAATTAAAAATAGTGCAAAAACTGAATAATTCAAAAAAGTGAGGTATTGTTCATGGGTTCAATGTCCATTCAGGAATCATATAGCAGAGGGTAAGAAGCTGTTCCTGAATCAGTGAGTGTGTGTCTTTAGGCTTCTGTACCATGTATAGTGTTTACTCTGGAAACTTTTATGCAGACAAGGAATATGATAGCACCCTGGTATATATGGCAATAATCTGATCTAATCTCATCTAATATGAATTCAACAGTAACGTTTTATAAGTTACTACCAAGCTGGAGGAGCATGGACCAGTTTTTCAGTAACTAAAAGCCTTACAGCTTGCTGAAAAAAAAATGTTATTATGGACCAACAGAAAAGAAGCCAAATTCCCTGGGTACAGAGACTCGGGACCTACCTGTCCTAACCATTCTTTACATGGGCAATAAGGGAATTAACTGCTGCATATAGATGCAAGACCCTCATCAAAGAAGTCAGCTCCAAAGTTACATGTTGGATAACATGAAGGGACAGAATCGAACCAGAAAGGAGTTGTGGATGACTATTTACCGTATTTTTGCCAGATCTTTCTCCCTTGAAGATACATAAATGAATTGTACCACAGCAAAAAGTAAAGGCTCAGCTGATGGTGCCTGGAGGAGAACTTCATTTCGTACAAACACAAAGATTTATGAAAGCATGGTTTCACTGTCTAATATGTTGAGAGGATGAGATATGGTAGGCTTGAAACACCATTTAAGTCCTGGGATACAACATGACAGAGGAGAAGCTGTGAGATCATGCTGAAAGACTGGGAACAATATGGATACCTATCATGTGATCAATGTACTGCAATAAGGTGCATCAATACACATTTATCCCATTATGACTGTTTGGAGACCAGCAAGAATAGAATTGGTTTTACAAAGGATCAAGATAGAGACTGTGATGCTGTGGGAGATCAAAGAAGAACTGAGATCCAATAGCATTAAGCACTAAAGCTGTGTTTGAGTCCAGAATAATAGACTCCAGAAACCTGCTTCACATCAGACGACTCCAAGTTAAAGCAGAAAGAATGACACAATCACTATTGCAATGATGCATCAAGGAAAATGGATTGTTGAAAGCCTTGGATGATACTATATTGCAGAGAAGAGATACATGTGTATCTTAGAAGGCCAATGTATAGTCCAGAACTTAAATCTGACTGCTTTTGACCAGGTTCAGTAAATACACATTAATATACACATACATGGAAAGTTGGTTTTCTTCATATGTAAAATGGTCATCAGTACACTGAAATGATATGATAACCTCCACTCCATCTCTTACCCATGTCAACGAATGATGCATTGTGAAAAAATAATAATTGTATTCTAATTAAAAGTTGTTCATTAATTTTACCTTCTTGAATTTGAAACCAGCTGAAGCCTTTTGTTTGAAAATATATAAGGCTATATCATGTACTTACATTTCACCAGTGGTCATTGCCTTAATGTATGCTGGTTTTGGATAATTAGCATGCTTTTGTGTTTATCTTTGTGTGGTGATCAGTTACAAGGAGTACTGGGAACGAACAGAAGAATAAAAAGCATCAGTGGTTGCTATCGATGCATTTGTGTTTACCTATCTTCTGAGTTCATCCTCAACCCATCTGGTTGGAGACAACTCATTTTGGCTCATAGAAAGATTCAACTTAGAACACATTGTATAACAGGTTGAAACACATTTGTTATAGTCAACCAAACACCACAAATAAAGTCATAAAAATACAAAGATGACAAATAACACATGATATTACATGACATTGCTGAAGAAATTCTGCAAACTCTCATACTCTTATGCAATGTCTATATTCTGGGTCTTTCACAGCTTTAACCTCATGGCATTTGCTCACGTGTACCTCTCTCACTCCACAGGTGGTCAATAAATCTATATATATTACTTTATCTTGAACACTTTTGGGGGAGCTCAGCTTGATAACTATTTACTATGTGGAACAGTGCTGCCCATAAATCCTTGCAAATTGCACAAATCTTCCCTGAGCCCTTTTTATTATTCAAAAATCACAGATGTGACAATTTGGTTGATACAATCTTTCCTTTTTATTGTACCACTTTTATCCTGTTTGCTTGCCACAGGATCATGATGTAAGAAGGTTTGAAGTCTAAACATTGGCACAAAGAGATGCTTTGAAGAAGTTTAGCTGCACTTTAAAAGTTTTTAACAAGTTTTTGCTTGATGCTTCTGTTTGCTTATTCAGGGCAGACCAAGCCACATTGGAGTTCTCTTGTTATCAATTTGATGACATGTCACATAAAAAGTGCTCTGAGAATATCTTATGCTTGTATTCATTAGAACAGAGAACATGAACAGGCCCTTCGGCACACAATGCTGTGCTGAACTGTATAAATTAGTAATCAAATGCCCGACTAAACTAATCCCTTCTGCCTACCTAATGCCCAGATCCTTTGATTTTCTGCACATTCATGTGCCCATCTAAAATCCTCTTGAACACCTCTATCATATTTGCCTCCATGACCATCCTAGGCAGTGTATACCAGGCAGTGCATTACACATCTCTCTGTCTAAAAAAACTTCCCTTGTGCATCTCTTTTGAAAATATCCCCTCTCCCTCTGCTAGTATTAGACATTTCAACTCTGGGAAAAGGATACTGGCTGTATGCTCTGTTTATGGCTTTCATAACCTTATAATCCTCTATTATTAACAGCCTGATTGAAAAGTTCAAATTTCCCTACAGCATATTGGGATAGAGGTTTCTGTCTTTTTGATGAATTTTGGTTCATGAGTAATGCATTTTTGGTGATCATCAAGAAGAACAAAATTAGTGTTCGGATCAAAGAAAAATACCATATAAAAGCCATCACAAAAGTAAGAGGAAACAAGGACCTGAAATTGAGAATATGTGAGCTGGCTTTGGAAAGAAAAATGAATTCAACATGCATTTAATAACGGGACGTGTGGTCAATTGTTCCATGAGATCTGTGTGTCTGCATGCTCAAAAGGAGCAGAAAAGGTGGTCTATTTCTTTACCAGCAATACTGTAACATGACCAGAGAAACAGGAACCGGAATGGGTAGTGTTATCCTTGAGGAGAATACTAGGCTATTGCAGACTCTTTTGCCAGCGGCAGATTTGGTATCTTTGCAACTCAAGGATGGTGTTATTTCTCTAGTTGTATGGAATACAGCGTAAAGGATCACATACTTTCTGTAGATGCTGCATGTGCTGAATTTAAATCACAATGTTTTTTTTATCAAAATCAACAAACATTGTAACTACATGAAAGTGACAGCAAAAAAATTGCAGTCTTGTTTTCTTTTCTCATATCTCATTCTTATTATCTTCATATAATTTTAGAGTTCTTTTCTAATGTAGTGTTTCTTCACATCACTATTTCTTACATTTATAGGACCAGGAGATTTTCTATTTGATATTCTCCCTTGGTAAAGAGCTTTAGAAGTCATAATATTTTAGATCACCAGTATCCATTGCAGATCATTTTTCTCTGAGGCACTCAGTAAAATGGTAACATCAGAAGCTCCTGTCAAACTGAGTTTGGATTCTAAAAGATGGAACTAGATTAATTTCTAGAAATTAAATACAGAAGACCTTACAGGTATTGAACAATGACAATAGGAAATTAAATTATTTCATAATCCTGTCAAGTGTCCAGACAGTGTACGTTCTTTCCCCGTTTCTTATTTTTGATTCCATTCCATCCCATTCCATTCCACTGAGATCCTATTTATTTCTCATGTCTTCATGGTAGTTCTCTCTCTTTCTTGCTTTATGTCAGGTCAGAGATTTAAATGTTTCATTAACCTTTGGAAGTACCTGTATTGCATATTAATGACTTAATATTTCCTCTGGCAGTCCCATTTTCAGGTTGAACAATCCACAATTGGGTGATATCATTCAGATCAGGTCTCCTTAGCGCAATTGACATGTTAATACTGTAAGAAGTCAAAAGACCATTCCCAAAAGCTAGACACTCTGCAACGGGCACACATCCTTCGAACCCATTCTGCTTAAGATTCATGTTAACACCAATGTGCTCTTAAAATCCTGCTAAGATAACCACTTACAGTATGTTTTGTCCCTCACACTCTTAGCAATTTTGACAGAAAAATGCATTTAGAAAATTCCTAACTACCACACCATTGCTAAACATATAAACAGATAATATTATTACAAATGTGCAATATGTTACAATCTTTTACATCTTCTCTTGTGCTTTTATATACACTTTGTTACTGATATTTTACTTGTACCTGTGTTTATACATGTAGAGCTTCGATGAAGAGATATCAGATGAATAAATTTGAATCAAAAATTGATGTGATGTTTTTCTAGAACAATCCAACGTTACTCAATGCCTTTGGTTAAATAAAAATCAATGAACAAATTTTATTTGAGGAGGGAGAAAGGCCAATAGACTGGTGCAACCTCTTATGATGCACATGTAAAATGCAAGAAAATACATGTTTAATGCTAGTCTTTGGGTTTATGTGTAGACCAGGTGCCGCAGGTTTTGAAGAGACACCCCAATAAATGGCCCAGCAATACATTACATGGGCTGAAATTTACTCTGACAAGTTCCTCTGAGCTTTACTCTAACAGGCCCCAGAGTTATAATGAGGGCTTGTGTTATATAGTTATGGCGTTCAGATGTTTGATGTAAATATAAATGTAAATGTAATTTTTTTTGCCAGTTTTGAGGACAATTGAAAGGTGCATTCATGCTACAATTTTCCAAAGGCACTGGAGCAGCGAGAAAGTGAAAACATTTCCTTTTTATGGTCTCTTGGTCAATCCAAGATTTAATTTCCCAGCTTGACAACTGCTTCTTCAGCTGTGCAATTCCTCCAAATCTTCTTATCCTCTTTTGCTCCTGTTTTTTTTTTCTTTTAGGTTGCTTCTTAAAAGCTACCTAGAGCCTCGAGTCATACAGCAAAGAAGCAGTCCCAGTAGTCCATGCTGACTGACAAATGCCCAATTAGACTCGTCTACCCTGAGCGTTCACTAATCACATTTTATTTCTGATCAACTCCCTTCCAAGTTCTACCACTGCCTATTCACTCAGAATGTTGGGGGGAATTAGATCATCTGTTTGGGGCAGCGGTCCCCAACCTTTCACACCGCGGACTGGTTTAATATTGACGATATTATCGCGGACTGGCTGACGGGGGGGGCGGGGGGGCGGTATTCAAGTTCAACAGTGCGTGACAGAGAATGAGGAAAGGTGCAGCTGACTCATATCATTTCATATCGCCAAATCATATTGTTTCTGCGTGGCCCGATAGCACATGCTCACGGCCCAGTGGTTGGGGACCACTGGTTTGGAGCACTCATATGGGAAAAAGGAGAGCATTGCAAATCCACACAAACAACTTGAGAGGCCAGGATCGACTCTGGATCACTAAACTTTGAGGTAGCTGCTTCACTGGCTGCACTCCATGACCAAGCTTTTTGTTATCAGCTCCAAATTTTCCTGATGTGAACTGATGTCAGTTTGCTCCATTGAAAAGTTTATATAGGTATCATATTTCATTCCTTTAGCTTCACTGGATTGATGTGGGAAGCTAAGGTCAAAGTAGAAGCAGTGTAGAAAACTAACGTGACAAGATGCACTTCCACCGAGCAATTACTCCATCTGTTTTTAGTCTCCCCAGTTTAAACGAGACAACATCATGAACAGTGAATGCAATATGCCAGACTGAAAGAGGCACAAGCAAATTGATGTTTCTCCTGCTGGAATTGTTTGTGACCTTGAATCATGGCATGAAGGACGGTAATGGGGTAGATGCTCATTATTCTGCACATACATGTGGAGTTTGGCAACTAAGATAATGATCGTTAACTAAGAGGACATAGAAGGTTCTGTCCCTTCCATTATCAACAGGAATGGAGAGGGAAAAATATATTTCTTTTTCTTTTAGAGATACAGCATGGTACCACACCTTCCTGGCCCAACAATCCCAGGCCTCCCAAGTACACCCATGTGACCAATTAAACTTCTTTGGAATGTGGGAGGAAACCTGAGCACCTGGAGAAAACCCACACGGTCATGGGGAGAATGTAAAAATTCCATATAGAGGGCAGAAGATTTGAACCCAGATCACTGGTGTTATGCTAACTGCTAGGCTACTGTGCTACTCTATTTGGAGATAGCATTGTGGTGAAGACACCAGAAATGTTAGGGAGTGATCCTTTGAATGTGCTTCCTGATGTGATGATGAAGGGAGTACTATCAGTTTTTCTGGGAGAGGCCAGAAGTGAGAGCACATTTGAGGGCATGGCCAAATGTCTCATTAATCAGGGTGCAGGAGAATCACAAATCAAAAATTAGGTTTGTAATTTGTCTTCTCATGTCAGGCGCTTAAATATGTGAAGGGCAGTGGTGTCAATGTCATGTGACTTTTGTTTACCTGTGTTTATTGGAAACCTACATTATCATTACTTGGAGGGGGCTTGCTTTAGAAAGTCTGGTCTTTGAAAGATGCTGCTGGTAATTCCCTCCATTACCCATGATTGAAGCTTGTGACCTCACTATTTGCCTTTTAGTAGTCAACAATATTACAGCATCAGGCCCTTGAATATCATTGTCCTTGCTCTGACTCATACCCCTGACATAATTGCCAAGCTCCAAGCCATTTCCAAGCCCTTTGCTAGTAAAGCATCAAAAACAAACTATTAAAAGGTATACCATATTAATTTGAGTTCATTGAAAAATTGTACATCAAGCACCTATATTTATTAGACAAACATTTATTTTGATTGTCATCATTTTGGTTATGCTATAAAACCCATGTTTTATATTGAAATTATCAGATTAACCTCTTCTATTCAACTTTCAAGGACTCTTCTTCACATGTTCTTGAAAATAATTTCCTATGTATTTTTATTTATCGACCTTTTCGTTTATCTATCCATTTATTTATTTATTTATTTATTTAAATGTTATTTTCTCTTTTGTGTTTGCAGTTTGTTGTCTTTTGCACACTGGTTGTTTGTCCACCCTGTCAGTTTTTTATTGATACTATTATGGTTTTTAGATTTTCTAAGTATGTCCACAAGAAAATAAATCTCAGGCTTGTATATGGTGACATATATGTACTTCGAATATAAATTTATTTTGAACTTTGATCTTTGGTGTCAATTTTCATAATATTGTTACATAATTTGACCAGTATTAACACCCATTAATTGTCATATTATTTGAAGACAAATAATTTCATGGTAAATATAGTCACAAAAATGTTGGATTATAGTTGTTTGGCATACTTAAACAGTCATAATTTTTGAAAAATACAGGAAAGATGAATAAATAAGGCTCTGTACATAAAATAATCTAATGCTGAGGAATTTAATGTAGTAAAAAAAATTTCCAAAATATTAATCATTTTGAATTTCAGTACTGTTCAAAAATACATAATACAAAATTAATCTAAAATACTGTTTTCCTTAATGGTGTTTGTTAGCAGTGCAATGTTTAGAACATAGGAACAGTCAATTAAATATGAGTGCTGGTTAATTAACTGACATTTTCATTTTTGTCACACTTCAAAGACTTTATAATACCCTTTCACTGTGCAGTTTCTACGTGATTTCAGTGTTACATCATTTACATCATTTGCACCTCTTGAGATCACGACCATATGGTGTCTGATGCTAATGGCTTGGATTTCTTAATGTTCATTTTGAAAAATTACAGTGCAATATGAAAATGGCAACTTACCATCTAGTTGTGTGAAGGCATCCATAGTTAACCGAGGAGATGATTAAATGCATTTCTTTATGACCTAAAAATGAATTCCCATTCTAAGTGTACTTGAGTGACTGTAAAATTGTCAACTGTTTTGTTAGAATATAAAGAATAGATATAAAATGTAGTGGCTCTTAAGATTGTAAGTTTTAAATTTTACTCAGATTTTTGGGGTTCTGGTAAAAATGTTGGAGCAGAGTTTGCTCCACACAAAGCACTGGGGTTTGCTCAAAACTTAATTTTACCTCTTAGCTGGGCAGTTGCTTCAATGCAAGTCCGGCTATTTGATGATCACAGGAAGCTGGTGATATGCCATTTGATTCACCATGGGGTTTTCCAATGGCAAAGTGCAGAACTCTGCAGACTTATCAAATTGGCTGGAAATATGCCTGTAAACTGTTGATTTTAAGGAGGAAAAGAGCTGTGGTTCAAGATATTTAAGAGGGGGCAGATGAAGTTTTGAACGACAGGGAATTCAGGCTTGCTGAGGTGTGGAGGCTTCATGCAGATCAGCCATAATCACTTTGAATGATGGGGCAGACCTGAAGGGCTTAGTGGCCTATTCCTGCTCACATTGTTGTATAATCTTGTTTTCACGTTGTAAGGATTAATAGAAGATAACTTTAATTTGAGTGGATTTACTTGTTTTTAGTGTGCTCGTTAATGTCCTAATGCAGTATTCTATCTGAATTTTGACTTTTTCTGCAAAATCTTAGCGTTTTTGTCCTACTTTAATTTTTTTTAAAATTTGTTTTCAACCGTAGCTTTGGGAGCTGGAGATCTGGGGGGCGGAGTCCTGCTGACTGTCAAGGCAGTCTGAGCGGTTTGACAATCTAGTGGAAGAAGAGAAATCCTGGTGTAGGCTTGGAACAAAGACTATTCCACATAGCTGACAAAAAAGCAGGCATGGCTGGGTTTCATGGCCTCATGCCTATGGCTATACTTTTGGTTTGGGGAAAGTGGGAGGATCCTAAAGAGACTGTGTCCTGGGGTCCCTCTCCATGAAAAAAACTGGGTTCTGAGGGCATTTCAGGAAGATCTGTCTTAGTGTTTTATTCATTCAGAGTTCAGGGTGTTCAGCACACAAAATGTGAAGCAGCTAATGCTGTAGCCATAGGACTTTGACTCACCACAATCTGCAATGCGGTGTTACAATATTCAGACTTAGACAGCTCCCTGTCACAGCCAGTAATTTGGCCAACATGCCCAGCTGGGCCTAGATAGAATATCAGTCTCCTCACTGTTCCCTTAGGTATCTGTATGCCAATTTGAATGCTTCCATTGGAGGCCATTAGAAATTCAATTTGACTTCACCCAATTGTGTCAAACGTCAGGATACACAACAAGGGGTGCTGTGGCTGTGGTTGAACTTGTCACTTTGGGGCTTTGCCCAAGTGCTAGTTAATCACGACATATAAATCGACACCAGCCCGGAAACAGAAACTGTTTATTTACTGTTCCCATGGCAATTGCAGTGCATAAATTTTCTTTAGCAGGTACTTTGTATTCTCCCCTGCTTGTCCTTTAACTTTTTTTGAAATAACCTCACCACATGCACAGATGCGAACTGCCTTACAGTCAGTCAGTGTTTCTGTTCCTGCTGGGAATCTTGAAATTATTAACTCTAACAAGCAAACAAAAGCATGTTTGTTCAGCCACTAAAGTATAATGGTACTGTGTTATTATTATGCTAGGATGAGTTACTCAGGGTTGGCTTTCACCTATGTATTAGTAAGGATGGGCAAGAATGGCAGAATTGACTTTTTTTTTACAGTATTAGGTAAAAATCCGCAAATCACAAGGAAAGAAGAGGATAAATTTTAAACCATCTGACAAGCTGAATTCTATCCCACTTCCTGCCATTCTTCAGCTACTAGAGTTCTACAAATTTGTAACTAAATACACATCTGCTTGTTCCCCACTCACTGCTCCTTGTCTCTTGCTTTTGGAGAATACGCAAGTAGGCATTTTCAATCCCATTCCACTCAATATACATGATTTATCCGTATGATTAGATGATATTGTATATGAATCAGCTGTGTGGGAACATTGCCAGTCCTCATTTCACATAACCTGGTTACAGACTATCTCACAGAGGCCAGTGCATAGGAAACATGAGGGTTAGCCCAAAAGCATTAAATTGATGACGCTGGATATTGGAAATTAAACAGTAAATAAGGAAGCTTAGCAGTAAGTGGTTATGCAGCATCCATGGAGGGAGAAACAGAAAACACTGTTTTAGGAGGTCATTAACCTGAAGCTTTAACTCTATGATTTTGCTCACAGGCCTCATCAGACCATCTCTATAATTCCAACAGTGCCTTCTTTATATGAGGTTAAGCCACTCTGCTGCCCAGAAACACTGTGGTCAGTTATTGTCATTGCACTCTGATGGCAAATTTAGCACGACAGATCAAGCATGTGATCCTTCAGGTCTGTGTGACTCATTCTTCAATAAAATTTCAGTGAGGACATCTGAATTAGTGAGGCCTGCTACAATGTTTGTCTTTAACAATCTACTGCAAATGAAATGATTTCCTTTTCATCAATCTACTTACTCATTGATCCAGATAGCCATCTTCAGTTTATGCTTGTGGCCCTTTGCTTGTTTCTGTATTTCAGTTTAGTCTGACATTGCTCCTAGCTTCTGACTTTATGTTTTTTGCCATTTTGTTTCCTTATGTTTTTGTCCTTGCATAACTATGTTTTAATTTGCCTTTTTGATCAAAGTGTAAAACTTCTGCTCTGTGTTTCATTCCCTTTGAGCAATTCTGTTTTTCTATGGTTTAATTTATTTAAATATTTCTTTTGTTCAACATAACATTGAGGAAGGTTCTCAATATTGTGAATGTTTTGGAAAGAACCTATTCTTAGATGGCCAGTTCACAGGAAAATAAGGAGAAATATGTTAATTAGGAGAAGGTAGGATAATAGGGCTGAGAAGAAAAATAATTGCCGTTATAAAATGGCAGACTGGGCGCGATGGGCCATATGGCCTATTTCTGCTCCTATGTGTTAAGTCCCAAAAAGAAGGTGAAGCCAACTAGTTAAAAAGGCATCAAGAGTTGAGATAAGCTCAGTGATAAAAATGAAAAAAATGCTGGTAACTCTGTGACATTGTTGGATTACTAAGAAGGTGGTAGTTGATTGAGAAGAAGATCTGGGAGTGTTAGCAGGGTGAAGACCATAGAATAGGATTAGGCCAGCAAATGAGGGAATGGAATGAAGGAGACCACATTGAAAGGAAAAAGTGAGTATAGGAGCCATTGGTTGTGACTTTGGTGTGAATGTACCCTAGGAAGGAGCTAGCCTCTCTGGGAACAGCTACAACTGATAGTAATGGTTGCATTAATGGTTTAATCTGAAACTGAGAAATTCTGTCCCTGGACCATTCAAAATCAGAAGGAACACTCTGGAAGGTACTGAGAATCTTGATTCAATGTGTGAGTAACACACAAAATTCTATGTATGTATAGATTATCAACGTCAATTCCATCAGTTATCACCTGTGCAACTCATCTATCGGCTTCATTAGCTGTCTGAGAATCTGCAAAGCCATACTGGAAGTAAATAACTCTCAATCCTGTGGGACTGCCTCAGAGACTAAGTGACTTCCATCAAAATATAGAACTGTGACAGAGATGTGGTGAGCAATTAACACCGCAGGAAAATGCCCAAGAAATCAATGGCAGTGTGAATTCAGGAGGGTGATGAGGTTTCCAATGTTATTGGGGATGGTGGGGACAGGAAGTATCCCTATTCCTCCTCACTTACAATGGAAAGATTAAATTTTCTTCTGTGATTCCCCCCCCAAATTCCACCATGGCCACATTCCACCGTGATACAACACTTGGCGGCATGGGAGGTCATTCCTGCCTGTGGCCATCGAACTTTGCAGCTCCTCCCATGGAGAGTCAGTCACCCTGAGCCAATAGACTGGTCCTGGACTTAACTTTCCATCTGGCATAGTTTGCATTTTGTTGCTGGATTGTTGGGGGTTTTTGTATTGCTATATTTATGCTCTATTCTTGGTTGGTGTGGCTATAACGAAACCAAATTTCCCTCGGGATTAATAAAGTATATCTATCTATCTATCTATCTATCTAAAATACTGTGATTGATGGATGCTTACTGTGGGTACCCTATTCTTGCCCAATAATATACAAAGTATCATTGTGATCTATTTATCAAAACAGGGATTCAGTCTGCATGAATATACAGCTCATACACTTGATTTTGGCAAGTGCCTCATATACCTCTGTTTGGAGTGACATGGACATTGAGGGGCTTTTCACTCCATCTGTTTTGAAAGCCTATTTGTTGTTGGGTTTCCAGCAGATGGGGAGATAAACATCCCCCAGTGAAACTAGAAAGGGTTGTAGAAAGCTACAGGCAATTGAAGGAAAACCTGTAATCTAGTGAACCATTATAAAAATCGATAGAAGGACAGAGGAAGAATGATGAAGAGTGGAGTGACAGGAGGAGAAAATTTAACAGACCTATTTATGAATAAAGATACAAAACATCAATAAGATGTAGATAAAACAAACTAATGACCCAAAAAATCCTCCAGGCAAAATTGTAAAAATAATACTCCCTTTAAAACAGCCTTTTCCCTCATGCCAGGCTATTCACATCTGTTAGAAATTAATCAAACATTGCTCCTGGCATGAAGGTGGCCAGAAAATCCAGGGAAGGGCCTGTTTAGATAATTCTGCAGCTCTAATGAGGCATCATAGATATAAGCGCAGCTTCAAATATGCTGATGTTTTTCCTGGCTACAAAATGCCTGCATGTCCAATTTCCATCCACATGTTACCAGCCAACATGGCATGTTGCCATCATCAGAGCTTATTAAATCCACCCTAACAAGCAGATGGTGTCATTTTTGATTTGTTGGACTTGATCCTAAATTACAAAAGTAAATTAACAAAAATTATAGCCAGCCTGCTCATGTATGTTGCATTGGAAAAAAGGTTGACCACTCTTATTGAACTTAATATGCACCAACAAAATTGCATTAAAATGAATGTGCTTATTTATTCACTTTAATGTAATTCATTAAAATTTTTCCCAGTTAATTATTTATTACTTTAAATCTTTTTGTTCAGTTATCCACAGAATAATCAAAACTGTTAGTCCGAGCATTGAGAGCCATGTACTTTTATAAAATGGTCATTTTTAAAATATTGATGCTTTCCACTGTAAGTCACTCTTGGTAGTCAGCAAATGATGGGAATTTAGTTTCATTGAGAATATATTCTATGCATAAAAGATGTTACAAACTAAACTGAATGACTTCTAATATGGATAGATCAACCAGTGATGGTGTTAGAATTCACTTAACGTTTTATTTTGAATTTATATTTAAAAAGATAAATAGTTATTTTACTTCAATTTGCAAAATAATCAGTCATATTTATTTACCTGCAAGTTAGAAAATCCCAGGTTTAAATAATTACCCTTCGTTCCCTGTAAACCAAAACATTCACAACTCTTCCAACCTCATGTCAACATGTTCACTGCACCCAGAACCTGATTCCACCCTAAGCATGCTAAGGGCTTGGCAGGTTCCAATCAGCTTGAGAGGTTGCTTGTTGGTAATGTAGCACAAGGTTTGAAAAAAGCTCCAGTGCTTTTGGCAGGCTGCAGTCAGTGTGGGTCCAATAAACGGAAGGGAAATGTGAATGGAGCAGCCATTGTTGGAGCGGACAGAGTCAGAGTGACCAGGCTTTGGTGCAACAGGCTTAGAATTGGAATTACAATTAAAATTTTATTTCTGACATCCGTCTCACAACTTGAGGGAGTGAAAATTTTTATTTTGCATCTCTGTCACTAAGTACAAGCAATAAGGAAGGAAAATGTGGGAGGATATTGCTCAGACACTAAGATTGTATACAAAATCGCTCTGTATACATGTAGACAATAGACAATAGACAATAGGTGCAGGAACAGGCCATTCGGCCCTTTGAGCCAGCACCAGCATTCACTGTGATCATGACTGATCATCCACAATCAGTATCCAGTTCCTGCCTTATCCCCATAACCTTTGATTCCGCTATCTTTAAGAGCTCTATCCATCTCTTACTTGAAAGCATCCAGAGACTTGGCCTCCACAGCCTTCTGGGGCAGAGCCTTCTATGTGCAGTCAGATAAAATGTACAGTCAGATATGCAATCAAATCAGTGTGTATTGATAAATCTGATGGCCTGGTGATAGAAGCTCTCCTGGAGCCTGTTGGTCCTGGCCTTAATGCTGTGGTACTGTTTGCCAGATGGAAGCAGCTGAAACAGTTTGTGGTTGGAGTGGCTGGAGTCCCTGGTGATCCTCTGGGCCCTTTTTACAGAGCTGCTGCTGTAAATGTCCTGAATAGAGGACAGTTCACATCCACAGATGCGCTGGGCTGTCCACACCACTCCCTGCAGTGCCCTGCGATCGAAGGTAATACAGTTCCCCAACAGGCGGTGACACAACTGGTCAGGATGCTCTTGATGGAGCCTCTGTAGGAAGTCCTGAGGATTTGGGGACTCATGCCAAATGCCTTAGACCTTCTGAGGTGAAAGAGGCGCTATTGTGCCTTTTTCACCACACAGCCAGTATGTACAGTCCAGGTGAGATCCTCGGTGATGTACACTGAAGAACTTTAAATTGCTCACCCTCTCAACTACAATCCTATTGATTTCAATAGTGGCCAGCCTGTCTCCGTCCCTCCTGTTTTTTGACATTGAAGAAAAGGTTGTTTTCTTGCCACCACTTGTCAGGGTGTTGACTTCTCCTCTGGAGGCTGTCTCTTCATTGTTGGAAACAAGGCCTATCAATGTTGTGTCATCTACACATTCGATCATCAGATTGGAGCTGTGCGTGGCAACACAGTAATGGGTGTATAGGGAGTAAAAGAGAGGGCTCAGAACACAGCATCGGGGAGATCTTGTGTTGAGGGTCAGAGGGGCAGAGATGAGGGTGCCCATTCTTTCCACCGGCTGACGATCTGACAGGAAGTCCAGGATACAGCTGCACAAGACATGATGCAGGCCAAGGTCTCTGAGCTTCTTGACAAGCTTGGGGGAATTATGGTGTTGAATGCTGAACTCTAGTCCAAGAATAGCACTCTAATATTGGCATCCATGCATGATGATCGGTTATGCCGGCAGGCAAATTGTAGGGGGTCAAGTGTGGGTGGTAGCATGCTGCAGATGTAGTCCTACACTAGCCTCTTAAAACATTTGCTTATGATTGAGGACAGTGCAACAGGAGGCCAATCGTTCAAACATTCTATCTTGTTTTTCTTTGGTACAGGGACAATGGTGGATGTTTTGAAGCAGGAGGGTACTACACACTGGGAGGGGGAAAGATTAAAAATGTTTGTGAACACACCAGCCAGCTGTGCCACACACACTTTGGTGTGCTTAGGTGAGAACAGGCTTGGGTAAGCACAAGGAGAGGTTCTAAGCAAGTAAGTATGTTTCAAGTATTGAGAAAATAAGGGGGCATGGGACCCAAGGCGACATTGCTTTGTGGATCCAGAACTGGCTTGCCCACAGAAGGCAAAGAGTGGTTGTAGATGGGTCATATTCTGCATGGAGGTCGGTGACCAGTGGTGTGCCTCAGGGATCTGTTCTAGGAACTCTACTCTTTGTGATTTTTATAAATGATCTAAATGAAGAAGTGGAGGGATGGGTTAGAAAATTTGCTGATGACACCAAGGTTGAGGGTGTTGTGGATAGTGTGTAGGGCTGTCAGAGATTACAACGGGACATTGATAGGATGCAAAACTGGGCTGAGAAGTGGCAGATGGAGTTCAATGTGTGTATATAAATAAATAATGGATGGGGTATGAGGGGGAGGTGGGGCATTAGCGGAAGTTTGAGAAGTCAATGTTACCCATTCTGATGTCTATCCACGGCCTCCTCTACTGTAAAGATGAAGCCACACTCTGGTTGAAGGAATAACACCCTATTTCCATCAGGGTAGCCTCCAACCTGATGGCATGAACATTGACTTCTCAAACTTCCGCTAATGCCCCACCTCCCCCTTGTACCCCATCCATTATTTATTTATATACACACATTCTTTCTCTCTCTCTCCTTTTTCTCCCTCTGTCCCTCTCACTATACCCCTTGCCCATCCTCTGGGTTTTTCCCCCCTCCCCCTTTTTCTTTCTCCCTGGGCCTCCTGTCCCATGATCCTCTCATATTCCTTTTGCCAATCAACTGTCCAGCTCTTGGCTCCATCCCTCCCCCTCCTGTCTTCTCTTATCATTTTGGATCTCCCCCTCCCCCTCCCACTTTCAAATCTCTTACTAGCTCTTCTTTCAGTTAGTCCTGACAAAGGGTCTCGGCCTGAAACGTCGACTGTACCTCTTCCTAGAGATGCTGCCTGGCCTGCTGCGTTCACCAGGAACTTCGATATGTGTTGCTTGAATTTCCAGCATTTGCAGAATTCCTCGTGTAAGTGTGAAGTGGTTCATTTTGGTAGGTCAAATATGATGGCAGAATATAGCATTAATGGCAAGTCTCTTGGCAGTGTGGAGGATCAGAGGGATCTTGGGGTCCGAGTCCATAGGACACTCAATGCTGCTACGTAGGTTGACTCTGTGGTTAAGAAGGCATACGGCCTTCATCAACTGTGGGATTGAGTTTAGGAGCCGAGAGGTAATGTTGCAGCTATATAGGACCCTGGTCAGGCCCCACCGGGAGTACTGTGCTCAATTCTGCTCACCTCACTACAGGAAGGACATGGAAACTATAGAAATGGTGCAGAGGAGATTTACAAGGATGTTTCCAGGATTGGGGAGCATGCCTTATGAGAATAGGTTGAGCGAACTCGGCCTTTTCTCCTTGGAGCAACAGAGGATGAGAGGTGACCTGATAGAGGTGTATAAGATAATGAGAATCATTGATCGTGTGGATAGTCAGAGGCTTTTTCCCAGGGCTGAAATGGCTAGCATGGGAGGGCATATTTTTAAGGTGCTTGGAAACAGGTATAGAGGAGATGTCAGGTAAGTTTTATACGCAGAGAGTGGGGAGTGCGTGGAATAGGCTGCCGGTGACGGTGGTGGAGGCGGATACTATAGGGTCTTTTAAGAGACTCCTGGATGGCTACATGGAGCTTTGAAAAATAGAGGGCTATGGGTAAGCCTAGGTAGTTCTAAGGTAAGGACATGTTCGGCACAGCTTTGTGGGCCGAAGGGCCTGTATTGTGCTGTAGGTTTTCTATGTTTTGATGTTTTCTAAGTAAAATTGTTTTCTGTTAGTACATAGTTATTGCACTGAGAACGTGCCCAGATTTTGTGGCGTGTTCCTCGTGAGAGATGTAGGAATTGTGGGAGACCTCCAGTCTCCCTAATAACTACATCTGCATGAAGTGCCCTGAACTTCTGCTCCTTAGAGACTGTATTAAGGAAAAGGAGCTGCGGCTCATAGCGGAAAATGTAGAGGTGATAGATAGGAGCTACAGGAAGGTAGTCATCCATAAAGTGCAGGAGGCAGGTACCTGGGTGAATATCAGGAGAGTGAAAGGGATCTGTGGATGTGAACTGTCCTCTATTCAAGACATTTACAGCCAGTGCAGAGTATCCTTGTTGCTGATCCCCTCAATAATAAGTATACTGCATTGGATACTGTTGTGGGGTATAACCTACCCAGGGGAAATCACAGCGTCCCGGTCTCTGCCACTGAGTCTGGCTCGGGAGCTCAGAAGGGAAGGAGGAGGGGAGGAGTGCAGCAGTGATAGCGGATTCCTTAATTACAGAAGCAGAAAGCAGATTCTGTGGATGTGAGAGACACGTGGATGGTATGGTGTCCCCCAGGTGCCAGGATTAGGGATGTCTCGGATTGTCTCCAAGGCATGCTAAAGTTGGAGGGTGAACAGCCAGAAGTCATGGTTCATATTGGCACCAATGACATAGGTAGGAAAGGTGAGGAGGTCCTGAAGAGAGATTTTAGGGAGCTAGGTAGAAAGCTGAGAAATAGGACCTCCAAAGCGGTAAACTGTGGATCTCTGGATTGCTGTCTGTGCCATGTGCCGCTGAGGGTAAGAATAGGATGTTCTGGTAGATGAATGCATGGCTGCAGAATTGGTGCAGGGACAGGGTTTCAGATTTCTGGATCATTGGGATCTCCTCTGGGGAAGGTATGACCTATACAAAAAGGACAGGTTACACTTGAACCTGGCTGGGGGTGGGGTGTGGGGGGTTAGGTGGGACCAACATCCTTGTGCACAGGTTTGCTAGACCTGTGGGGAGGGTTTAAACTGATTTGTTAAGGGGATGGGAAGCAGAGTGCTAGGGCAGAGGACGGGGAGGTTAGTATACAACTAGATACAGTGTATTCACAGTCTCACTGCACAACTGTGAGGAAGGACAGGCAGATGATAGGGGAAAGTTGCAGTCAGTGGGATGAGTTAAAGTGTGAAAGGGGGTTAAAATTAAAGAAGGTGACAAATACAGACCTGAAGGTGTTATATTTGAATGCACACAGTAAATGGAATAAGGTAGACGATCTTGTAGCGCAGTTAGAGGGTGGCTGGTGGGAGTTTGTGAGCATCTCTGAGTCATGGCTGAAAGATCTTAACATCTAAGGAGATAGCTTGTATTGAAAAGGCAGGCAAGTAGGTAGAGGGGGTGGGTGGTTCTGTTGGTCAGAACTGGAATCAAATCCTTGTAAAGAGGTGATATCATATTGGAAGATATGGAATTCTTGTTGGTAGAGTTAAGAAACTGCAAGTGTAGAGAGACCTTGACAGATGTTATATAGAGTCTTCTGAACAGTAGCCAGGAAGTGGGCTACAAAATACAACGGAAAAGGCATGTAAAAAGGGCAATGTTGTGATAGTCATGGGGGATTTCAAAATGAAGGTAGATTGGGAAAATTAGAATGGTGCTGGATCCCAAGACAGGGAGTTTGTAGAAGGCCTACAAGAAGACTTTTTAGAGTAGCCTGTGGTCGAACCCACTAGGGAAAAGGCAGTTCTGGATTGGGTGGTATATTGGTCAATATTTGATTAAGGTAAAGGAACCTTTAGGAGACACTGATCATAATATGATAGAATTCACCCTGCAGTATGAGATAGAAAAGCTAAAATCAGATATATTACAGTGCAATAGAGGGAATTACAGAGGCATGATTGAGGAGCTGCCCAAAGTTGATTGGAAGAGTGATTCACTATCAATAACTCCAAAAGACTGGAAGTAGAGTAAATATTGAAAGGCTTTTATTAGCAGTAAAATGTGACCTCCAGCATGCTGAGTGTCTGCCCCTGGACTGAGAGGAGGAGCTATGGCCCAACCGCCTTTATTCAGGGGTCTGTGGGAGGAGCCACCGGGGCAGTCAGCAGAGGGGTGTGTCCAGACAGGTAACCCAGTTACAACATATATATATGATTTACCACATTCACCCCTCCTTTTTTTAAAAGAGTCCCGCGGGGTGAAGTGACTGACAATACTTAAAACAAGTATATTTACAGGTCAAGTCTATCGGGCGGTTGAGTCCGTCGCTGTGATCTACGTAGCACCGGTGGTGATTGCATCAGCGATGGTGGTTGTGCTGGCTCCGGCCTGATTTGAGGTGTCAGCACGTTAGGCGTCGGTAATCCCTCGTGCATGTGCGTCGTGCTCGGTATGGGAGTGTTGTGTGGTGTCTGTGTAGGGCTTGGAGTACGCGGTGACTGGTGGGTATATATATCGGTGGATGTGGGGTTAATAGTCACAATGGAGTGTTCAGGGTAGGGACCTGGTGCTCCTGTGGGCGCCAGGTCGCGGATGGAGACCGTGTCCTCCCGCCCATCAGGTAAAACCACATAGGCGTACTGGGGTTTCGCATGAAGTAAGTGAACCCTCTCAACCATCGGGGAGTATTTATTGCTCCTCACATGTTTCCGGAGCAGCACTGGCCTCGGGGACGTCAGCCAAGTTGGTAGGGTGGTTCCAGTGGTCGACTTTCTGGGAAAAGAAAAGAGCCGCTCATGAGGGGTGGCATTGGTGGCCGTGCATAACAGGGAGCAGATGGAGTGGAGTGCCTCGGGAAGGACCTCCTGCCAACGAGAGACTGGCAGTTGCTTTAACCTGAGGGCTAAGAGTGTGGCTTTCCGCACTGTGCCATTCTCCTTCTCCACCTGTCCATTCCCCCGGGGATTATAGCTCGTGGTCCTACTAGTTGCAATTCCCCTAGCCAGCAGGTATTGGCGCAGCTCGTCACTCATAAACGAGGACCTTCTGTCACTGTGGATATAGCATGGGTATCCGAACAGAGTGAAGAGCTTGTGCCGGGCTTTTATAACTGACATGGTAGTGGTGTCGGGACAGGGGATGGTGAAGGGGAACTGCGAGTGCTCGTCGATAACGTTAAGAAAGTACACATTGAGGTCGGTGGAGGGAAGGGGGCCCTTAAAGTCAACACTCAGTCGCTCAAAGGGGCGGGTGGCCTTGATGAGTTGTGCCTTTTCGGGTCGGTAGAAGTGCGGTTTGCACTCTGCGCAGACTTGACAGTCCCTGGTCATCATCCTGATCTCCTCAAGGGAGTGAGGCAGGTTCCGGGCTTTCACGAAGTGGAAAAGCCAGGTGACCCCCGGGTAGCAAAGATCTACATGTAGGGCGTATAGCCGGTCGATCTGCGCACTGGCGCACATTCCCCGGGATAGGGCATCGGAGGGCTCGTTGAGCTTCCCAGGCCTGTACATGATCTCACAATTGTAGGTGGAGAGTTGGATTCTCCACCTCAGAATTTTATCATTTTTGATTTTGTTCTGCTGTTGGTTACTAAACATGAATGCGACTGAGCGCTGGTCAGTTAGCAGGGTGAACTTTTTGCCGGTGAGATAGTGCCTCCAGTGCCTAATAGTTTCCACTATGGCCTGGGCCTCTTTCTCTACTGCGGAGTGCCGAATTTCAGGGCCTTGAAGGGTACGGGAGAAGAACACCACTGGTCTTCCCGCCTGGTTGAGGGTAGCAGCCAGCGCAAAGTCGGAGGCGTCACTCTCTACTTGGAAGGGAATGGCCTCGTCCACCGCATGCATTGCTGCTCTGACAATGTCCCCTTTAATGCAGCTGAAGGCTGCGCAGGCCTCGGCTGAGAGGGGGAATGTGGTGGACTTGACCAGGGGGCGGTCCTTGTCTGCGTAGTTAGAGACCCATTGGACGTAATATGAAAAGAAGCCCAGGCACCTTTTGAGGGGTCTGAGGGTGTTGGGAAGAGGGAGTTCCAACAGGGGGTTCATATGGTCGGGGTCAGAGCCAATGACTCCATTCTCCACGACACACCCAAGGATAGCAAGTCGGGTGGTTCCGAACACACACTTGTCCTTGTTATAGGTGAGATTGAAAGCTTTGGCCGCTTGGAGAAATTTTTGGAGGTTGTTGTCGTGATCCGGCCGGTCACGACCGCAGATGGTGATGTTATCCAGATATGGGAACATGGCCTTCAGTTGGCACTGGTCCACCATCCGGTCCATTTCCCTCTGGAAGACAGATACACCATTCGTGACATCAAAGGGGACGCACAGGAATTGATAAAGCCTGCCGTCTGCCTCGAAGACGGTGTAAGGGCGGTCCTCCCGGCGGATGTGGAGCTGATGGTAAGCGGATTTTAGGTCTATGGTCGAGTACACCTTGTACTGTGCTATCTGATTGACCATATCCGCGATGCAGGGTAGAGGGTACGCGTCGAGCTGCGTGAACCTACTGATGGTCTGGCTATAGTCCACGACCTTCCTATTTTTCTCCCTGTTCCGAACAACGACCACTTGCACCCTCCAAGGACGTGTGCTTGCCTCAGTGACCCCCTCCCTAAACAGCCGCTGCACCTCCGACTTAATGAAGGCTCTGTCCCCCACGCTGTACCTCCTGCTTTTAGTTGCCACAGGTTTACATTCGGGGGTCAGGTTGGCGAACAGCAGTGGGGGAGGGATCTTGAGGGTGGAGAGGCCACAAGTGGTGCCCGTAGTGCGGCTGTTGGCATGGTGTTGGGTAGGATGTACGGGTCGGTGTGTGTGGGTAGTCAGTAGCGGGGTATGTGACATATTCCTACAAAACTGAGGATTTATGACAGTAATTGAAGGGAGGGTCCCATCATACTCCATTGTCACGCTTTTCAGGTGGCTCTGGAAGTCGAGCCCCAATAGCACAGGGGCACACAGTTGAGGCATGACCAGTAATGTAAAGTCTCGATATTCTGTGCCCTGCACCACTAGCATCGCTACACGACAGCCCCCCCCCCCGCCCCCACGATGTCTGTTGGAGCAGGTAACTTCTCGGGCCAGGCAGCTTTTCCGGGGGTGCTTCTCGAGTCCACAGAAGTGGCACTTTGCGGACTCGCGACTGGCAGCAGCCATGGTCAACTTGCCAGCGGGTTGCGGGGTCTGTGGCGTCCACGAGGCCGTCGGGAGATCAGGTGCCTGGAGAGCCTCAGAGCTGTGCAGAGTGGCCTCCAGCGTGTCGGCCAGCTCAATCGCCGAACGTAAGGTCAGATCAGCTTGTTCCAGCAGCTGCTGGCGCACATACACTGACCTGGTCCCCGTGACTAAGACGTCTCTCACTAGGATCTCCGCATGCCCTTTGGCCGTCAGTTTTCGGCAATCGCAGGTCTGCATGAGTGTCTGTAGGGCCCAGACAAACTCAGCACTCGACTCCCCGAGCCACTGCTGCCACGTCACTAAGCGATGGCGCGCATAGACGGTGTTTACCGGCCGCAGGTATTGTCTTCTGAGGGCGCTCATCATGCCGTCGTAGCTCAGTTGGTCTCTAATCATTGAGTAGACCTGTGGACTGACCCTGGAGAGGAGAACTCTGTGCTTCCCGGCGGACTCGCTCACTTCAATTTCCTCCAGGTATGAGTCGAAGCAGGCCAGCTAGAGTTCAAAAGTGTTTCCAGCTTCAGGTGTTTGTGGGTCAGGTCCAACTTGTCGGGTCTCAGGATGCATTTCATGCTTTAAAATTACTGCTAATAAAATTGATGCACTATCAATAACTCCATAAGACTGGAAGTAGAGTAACTACTGAAAGGCTTTTATTAGCAGTAAAATGTGACCTCCACCATGCTGAGTATCTGCCCCTGGACTGAGAGGAGGAGCCGTGGCCCAATCGCCTTTATTCAGGGGTCTGTGGAAGGAGCCACAGGGGCAGTCAGCAGAGGGGCGTGTCCAGACAGGTAACCCAGTTACAACATATATATATATGGTTTACCACAAAGAGGACACTAACAGGGATGATGACAGAACATCAATGGCTGTTGCTTCTGAGGGAAATTTGGAAGGTGCAGGAAAGATACAACCATAGATGAAGTTGTATTCTAAAGGAAGGATGAGGCAACTGTGGTTGACAAGAGAAGTCAAAGACAGCATAAAAGGAAAAGAGAGGGCAGATAATATTACAAAAATTAGTGGGAAGGTGGATGGTTGGGTAGTTTTTAAAAACCAGCAGAAGGCAACCATAAATCCATAAAAAATGAAAACATGAAATATGAAGGTAAGCTAGCCAATAATATAAAGGAGGATACAACATTAAAAAAAGATATACAAAGAGTAAAAGAGAGATGAAAGTGAATATCTGACCTTTGGTAACTGATTCTGGAGAGGTCGTAATGAGGAACAACAAAATGGCAGACAAACCTAATAATTATTTTGCATCAGTCTTCATTTTGGAAGACGCTAGCACTAGCAGAATTACAGAACTATGAGAGTGTCATTCCTAATACTAAGGAGAAGGTGCTTGGGAAGCTGAAAGGTCTGAAGGTAGATAAGTCACTTAGACCAGATGGACTACATCCCAGGATTCTGAAAGAAACAGTTGAAGATGTTGTGGTGGCATTAATAATAATCTTTCAAGAATCACTAGATTCTGGAATGGATCCTTTCAGAGGACTGGAAAATTGTGAATGTCACTCCACTCCTTAAAAAGGGAGGGAGGCAGAAGAATGGAAATTATAGGTCAGTTAGCCTGACTTCAGTGGTTGGAAAGATGTTGGAGTCCATTATTATGAATGAGGTCTCAGGGCACTTGGAGGCACATTATAAAATAGGTCAAAGCCAGCATTGCTTTCTAAAAAGGGATATCTTGCCTGACAAATCTGTTGAAATTATTTGATTTATTTAACAGGATAGAAAAAGGAGAATCATTGGATGTTGTTTATTCAGATTTTCGGAAGGCCTTTGACAAGATATCACATATAATGTTTTTTATCAAGAAGATAACCCTTGGTATTACAGGAAATATATTAGCATGAATAATTGATTGGCTGACTGGGAGGAGGCTAAAAGTGGGAATAAAGGGTGCCCTTTCTGGTTGAATTCATTGTCACAGACAGCTGTGAGGACTAAGTCATTGGGTATATTTAAAATGGAGGTTGATAGGTTCTTGATTACTTAGGGTGTCAAAGACTACGGGGAGAGGGATAGAGAATGGGATTGAGAGGGATAACAAATCAGTCAAGATAGAATGGAACAGCAGACTCAATGGGCTGAATGGCTTAATTCTAATCCTATGTCTTATGCTGTTATGGTGTTAATATTTGGCTTGTGAATTTGTCTCATCCACCCCATCCAACGGTTCAATTAAATGGAACTAAACATCTTTGCCCATCATCCACCTCAAAATATGCTGTGAAAAATAATTGAAAATTTAGTTTTAGGTATGTGACACCTCTCAGGTATTGGTGATCAGCTCCTGTCTTAATGTAACTCGCAGCCAATGGATTACTTTTGCATTTTGTCCTATGCCACTTTGCGGCAAACTGATTTGCATGAAGCAGGACCTCAAAACTCACCTCATCACTGCAATATCAGTATAATAAATCAGTTGTTAATACGTTGGTGTTAGCTGAGGATGAGTTGGCCATGCTGACTTTAGTCAGACGGTATAATGCAGGTGTAGATTTAATTATTCATATGATAGACAGAACCCCAGGTAATGCAGGCCTCCTCTACTTGCCAAGTTGACCTAGCTCTCAAAGTTAGAGTAGATCACTGTGAATCCAGATTTTGTTCATGTGAAAGTGGTAGGTTATGAATAGACTCATGAATTTATAGTATCAACTGTGCTACTGGAGATATGCAGAGATGAAATATGTTTCATCAATAGGCTGAAAATATGGCTACAGAGAGTAACAGTTTTCTTGTTCTTGTAGTCAGCAAATGAGAAATTGTAAGGAAGAGATGGGAAAGAAAGATTATTAATATAATACTTATTTGAATTATATTGTCTGATATGCATAATATCTCTTTTTATCTGCCTTTGATCCACATTTCTTCATGCCCAGATCCAATAAGAATACATGATTATAAAATGATGAACATGGTGTTTGAGTAGTTTGTGGCAGATGCCAATTTAAGAATACTGTTTTCTGAAAATAATTTTAATATTTGTTTGGTGCTTGTGTGACACTACCCACTGTAGGTCTGGCGTTTTTCTTATTTTTTTAACATGAGGCATGAAATAACTGAATCAACTAGTCTGATTACTAGATTAGAGACTACATTTGCTTAATTTATAATGAATTTTTTGGCAAGCAGATGCACAACTCATTGTAGTTGCTGGGGTGAAGTTGGTCTTCTGCCATGAGTGAGATGGTGGTTTTATAGGAAATCAGCTCCCTATTTATCTTGTGCCTGATTTCCAGTACAAGTTACTAGAAACATAAACAAAAATCAGGCTCATTGTAAAACAGAATTAACTGCCTTTTCAGCCCACTGATGAATATCAGCTTTTATCTTGCCTTCCCCTTTGTACTTTGAAGAGAATTGTTCCATTATATCTGGTGCTAGATCCATGTTGGATGAGAAATGATGTACAGTTCATTCAATATTCTTCATGAATGTATGCTTAGACACTGGCTTCAGCTCTATTGTATAGGGTCATATTTTAAATGCTGGTCAGATGGACATCTCCTCAGTACAGTGGCTGTGAGACTGAAGAGATCTAACGTTAAGAAACCAGAGGATAGCCGCTCAGGAAAAATAATTATGCTACTTAAAAATTAAACCTGCAGCTTTTATTATTGGAACAAATTTTATTCTACGTTTAGCTGTGTTCAGCCTGACCTGAGAGTGTTCAGTACTGATTGAGCATACCTGATATGGTAAGTATCCTATTTTCCAGCAGTACAGTTGTTGACATATTGACTACAGTAAAGTAAATATGTGGCCCGGCTACAAATTAATTTACTTATTGTTTTGTACTTTTTAAAAAATCTGACACAGGTTTCACAATGAGTAGTTGTGTAATGCATTGATGAATTATGTGAGTAATTCACATCAGGTCAAGATTCAAATTAGCTTCTCTTTTTGGTCTTGGGTGGACTAATGTAACTCTCCCAATTAACTGTTTTAATAGTTAATACAGTTACTCTAACAAATGCCTCATTTGTTGAAATAGAATGAATATGGCTTATCTTATTAAATTGTGATCAATAACCAGGATAAACCTCAATTTCCTACGATTAAAATTGTTAGTACTTTTGTAGTAGCTTAACACATAATTGGTAAGTGTTTTTTCAAACTTTAGTTTTATTGTAATTCAGAAATCACCTCCTGATATTTGTCATTTAACACCATCATACCCCAGAAATTGGTGGGGAAACTGTCCTCGCTGGGTCTCAATGTCTCCCTCTGTAATTGGATCCTGGACACTCTCAGGTCAGACTGAACGTCAGAACAGTAAGGCCACATTCAGTTCATGTTGTCAGCACCATCTCTAGTCCCATCACACTGAGCTCTGGCTCTCCGCAAGGCCGTGTGATCAGCCCGGTGCTGTTCACTCTGCTGACGCATCACTATGTTACAGGATTCAGCTCAAACCTTACCAATAAGTTAGCAGATAGCACAACAGTGGTTGGCCTCATCAACAACGCTGATGAGTCAGAGAACAGAGAGGAGGTGGAATGGCTGGTGGACTGGTGTGAGAACAGCACCCTCAGTCTGAATGCGGAGAAGACCAAGGAAATGATAGTGAACTTTAGGAAGGTGCAGATGAACTATCCCACTCTGTGCTCCTCTGTAGAGAGAGTTAAGTGTACCAAGTTCCTGGGGGTTCACATCATGGAAGACCTCACCTGGTCCCTCAATATTACCTCCCTGAATAACAACCTCCACTTTCTGAGGAAAATGAAGAGAGGCTTTCCACCCCTCCTCCCCATCTTAACTGAGTTATACGGGGGCACCATTCAGAGTGTCCTGACAAGTTGCATCTCTATCTGGTATGGAAGCAGCAGAGCATCAGATTGAAGGACTGTGAGAATGGCTGAGATAATCATGGGGTTCTCCCTACCTCCATCGGGGATATCTGTCAGGAGTGCTGTGTACGCCGGGCCCTTAGTATCATGGGATAACAAAGCTTTTGCTCCCTGAATACTTTTGGGTGTACCTTATGGATCTTGGGCTGCTGATCATGAAAATTTCCCTATCATGCACCATTTTTTGAAATTGCCTGTATCTGTTATTGCAATTCATAATTCAAGTCAATTAAAATGTTGCTCACTAAGAAAGCTGAAAAGTTTTCTGCATTTGATATTTGAGACAGATATTTCCCAGAATAACTGATGCCAAGATTAAGGAAGGCATTTCTGTTTGTCCACAAATCAAGCAGGTCATTAATGCTATATATTCTTCATTTGGTTTGAAAGACACAGTAATAAATACTGCTTCAAAATAAAAACTTGAAGAAAGAATCCCAGGTTCCTAAACACTTTCTACAGATTTTTATCAACGAGTAGCCTGCACAAAATGAACTTGATCCATTCTAGCTCAGTTTCTTTTGTCCCCTTATAACATCTCAATTAATGATGATAGATACACCTTACATGTTTCCGTTTAAGATATACCCCTTATGGCATACATTAACAATAACTTGACATTGGCGCTAAACTGCAATGGATATGAACATAAGAACACAGAAAAAAAGAGCATGGTCAGGAGTTCCCTAATATTTGATTGTATCATAGCTAATTTGATCATTGTCTTAACATCATTTTCACCAGGCACCACACCCTTCAAAAAAAGTCTACATATCCCTTCTTTCAATATTTTTATTGATACAGCCTTCATAACTCTCTAGGTTATGGATTTGCAAAGATGCATTATCTATTGAGAGGTGCAATTCTTGAAATTCATTACTTGTGAACACTTTCACACTGCCTTTCTGTACATTTTATACTCTAATTGTTAGTGTAGCATGAAAAGACATGAACATTTTCTAAACAGAAACTATTCAGTGTATACGACATTGATACTCACTGCACAATATATCTGATGCATGGAGCCAACAAATGATTTTTGAATATGATGCCAGAGATTAATTCTGGTGGCAGTGCTATGGCTTACCACAAAGCTTCCCCATTGGCCCCATGTCTTTGGGTATGACTGACTTCCATGGAAAAAGACCATAAGACCATAAGATATAGAAGCAGAATTAGACCATTTGGCCTATCGAGTCTATTCTGCCATTTCATCAGGGCTGATCCATTTTCCCTCTCAGCTTCAATCTCCTGTGTTCCTCCGCCATATCACTTCATGCCCTGACAAATCAAGAATCTGTCAACCTCTGCCTTAATTATACATAAAAACTTGTTCTCTATAACTGCTTGTGGCAATGAAGTCCACTCTCTGGCTAATGAAATTCCTCATCATCTCCTTTCTAAAAGGACACCCCTCAATTTTGAGGCTATGTCCTCTGGTCTTAGACTCTCCCACCATCGGAAACATCCTCTTCACATCCACTCTATCAAGACCTTTCACCATTTGATAGGTTTCAATGAGGTCACCCCTCATTCTTCTGAATTCTGGTGAATACAGGCCCAGAGCCATTAAACACTCTTCATATGACAAGCTATTCAATCCTGGAATCATTTTCGTGAACTTCCTTTGAACCCTCTCCAGTTTCAACACATACTTTTGAAGATAATGTGCCCAAAACTGCTCACAGTACTCCAAGTGAGGCCTCACCAGTGCTTTATAAAGTCTCAACATTACATCCTTGCTTTTATATCCTAGTCCTCTTGAAATTAATGCTTACATTGTATTTGCCTTTCTCACCATAAATTCAACCTGTACTGTATTCCATCAGGCACTTCTTTGCCCATTCCCATAATATATATAAGACCTTCTGTAGTCTCTCTACTTCCTCAAAACTACCTGCCCCTCCATCTATCTTCATATCATCTGCAAACTTTGCAACAAAGCCATCAATCCCTTCATCCAAATCATTGACATATAACGTAAAAAGAACCAGTCCCAACACAGACCCCTGTGGAACACCACTAGTCGCCAGTAGCCAAACAGAAAAGGTTCTCTTTGTTCCCATTCTTTACCTCCTACCAATCAGCCACTGCTTTATCCATGCTATAATCTTTCCTGTAATACCATGGGCTCATAGCTTGTTAAACAGCCTCATGTGTGGCACTTTGTCAAAACCCTTCCGAGAATCCAAGAGCACAACATTAACCAATTCTCCTTTGTCTATCCTGCTTGTTATTTTTTGAAAGACTTCTAATTGATTTGTTAGGTAATATTTTCCCTTGAGGAGACCATGCCTATTTTATCATGTGGCTCCAAGTACCAGAAAACCACATCCTTAAAAATTGACTCCAAAATCTTCCCAACCACTGAGGTCAGACTAACTGGCTGATAGTTTCTTTTCTTGCCTTTCTCTCTTTTTGAAAAGTGGAGTGACATTTGCAATTTTCCAGTCCTCTGGAACCATTCCAGTATCTAGTGTTTCTTGAACGATCATTACTAATGTCTCCACAATCTCTTCAGCCACTTCTTTCAGAACCCTGAGGTGTACACCATCTGGTCCAGGTGTCTTAACTGCCTTCAGACCTTTCAGTTTCCCAAGAACCTTCTCCCTAGTAATGGAAACTTCACGCACTTCATGACACCAGACACATGGAACTTTCACCACATTGCTAGTGTCTTCCACAGTGATGCAAAATACTTATTCAGTTCATCCGTCATTTCATTATACCCCATTACCACCTCTCCAGCATTGTTTTCCAGCAGTCCGATATTCACTCTTGCTTCTCTTTTACACTTTATGTATCTGAAGATATTATTGGCTTGTTTACTTTTGTATTCCATCTTTACCTTCTTAATGATTTTTTTTTAGTTGCCTTCTGTTGGTTTGTAAAAGCTTCCCAGCCCTCTAACTTACCACTAATTTTTGTTCTATTATATGCCCTCTCTTTGACTTTTATGTTGGCTATGTTGGGTGAATTTGATCATTTTATGATCACTTGCCCTTAAGGGTTCTTTTAATTAAGATTTTCAATAAATTCTAGTTCATTGCATAACACCGGCTCCAGAATAGCTGATCCCCTAGTAGGCTCAATCACAAGCTACTCTAAAAAGCCATCTCATAGGCATTCTGGAAATCTCCCCTCTTGGAATCCAGCACCAATCTGATTTTCTCAATTTACTTGCATATCGAAATACCCCATGACTATTATAATATTGCCCTTTTGGCATGCATTTTCTATCTCCCATTGTAATTTGTAGACCAGATCCTTATATCTGATTGAGGATCTGTATATATCTCCTAGCAGGGTCTTTTTACCCTTAGGTCTATCCACAGTGATTCAACACCTTCTGACCCTATGTCGCCCCTTTCTAATGCTGAGTCTTTAGTCAGGCCTCACTGGGAGTATTGTCAGCAGGTTTGGGCCCCTTATCTCCGAAAGGATATGTTGTCATTGGAAAGAGTCTAGAGAATGTTCATGAGTATATCTCCAGGAATGAAGGGGTTATCACATGGGGAGCATTTGGCAGCTTAGGGCCTGTACTTACTGGAATTTAGAAGAATGCAGAAACCTACAGAGTATTGAAAGGACTAGATAATGTGGATGTGTAGAGGATATTTCCTCTAGTGAGGGTATCCAGAACTAGAGGGCACAGCCTCAAGATTGAGGGATGACCTTTTAGAACAGAGGTAAGGAGGAATTTTTTTAGCCAGAGAGTAGTGAATCTATGGAATGCTCTGCCGCAGACTGTGGTGGAGGCCAAGTCCATGCATATCTTTAAAGCAGAAGTTGATAGCTTCCTGATTAGTCAGGGCATCAAAGGATATGGTAAGAAGACAGGTGTGTGGGGTTGAGTGAGATCTGGGATCAGCCATGATGGAACGGTGGAGTTAACTCGATGGGCTGAATGGCCTAATTCTGCTCCTCTGTATTGTGATCTTGTGTTCTAATGATTTGATTTCATTTATTACCAACAGAGCAACACCATCCCCTTTGCCGCCCAGCCTGTCCTTTCAATACAATGTGTATCCTTGGACACTAAGCTTACAGCTATAATCTTTCAGCCATGATTCAGTGATGCCTACCTCATACATGCCAATCTATAACTGTGCTACAAGTTTATCTACTTATTTCATTTATTGCACACATTCAAATATAACACCTTCAGTCCAGTATTTGCCCTTTTCAATTTTGTCCATCTTTTACATTGCAGTTCATCCTGTTGACTGCCGTTTTGCCCTATCATCAGCCTCTGCTTGCCATGAGTCTCACTACACGTTGTCTCTGTTTGTAAACCAACGACCTTATCTTCAGTACTATCACTTCAGTTCCATCCTCCTGCCAAATTAATTTAAACTTACCCGATCAACTGTAGCTAACCACCCGCAAGGATAATAGACCCCCTCAGGTTCAGGTGTAATCTGTCCATTTTGTACAGGTCACACTTTTCCCAGAAGAGATCCCAATGATCTACAAATCTGAACCTCCGCCCCCCCCCACCCCCGCCGTACCAGTTCCTCAGCCACACATTCACCTGCCAAATCATCTTATTCTTACCCTCCCTGGCACATGGCACAGGCAGCTATCCAGAGGTTACTACCCTGGAGGTCCTGTTTCTCAACTCTCTTCCTAGCACCCTAAATTCTCTCTCTGGGACCACCTCACCTTGTCTACCTATGTCATTGGTGCTAATATGCACCAAGACCTCTGGCTGCTAACTCTTGTCCTTGAGAATGCCATGGACCTGATCCAAAAAAGAAATCAGATGTGATGTGAAGCATACCTTCAACTTGCAATTACCATTTTTATTTTGTATAACTGCCCATGCCAAATGGGGAAAAACAAGACTTCCAGGTTTGGTTGGGCTTCTCTTTTGGGGGTTGGTTAGGATCAGGCAAGCTGCACAGTCTTCATTATAAAAATGTGTGTAAGCCTGCCAGGTCACTGGTGCTGGAGCGAACTTGTCTACTGTTGTTATACTTGAGAGCAGACTCTAGCTTGCTGTATGCCAGTGAGATTTATTAACCAGTCAGTTTATTTAGACAAGGTTGGAGCTTAACATCCTCTGACATATACCTTAGATGGATCTGTCAAATTTACGAACTTCTCCTTCCCATTTGGAAGCAGGTCTTTTGGGTGGTAAGCACAGTACTGATGTTTTGCACAATCTCTCCCTAGGCACGCCGAATTGCCAAGGGGGTACCCTGAGGAATTCTATTGTAAATAACAAGCTCCGTTAGCACCTTCCTGTTAAGTCGAGCAACACTGTTGATGTGACATAGCAATGTCCCGTTTTATTATGGTATAGTGCAGAACAAGTGGTCCAAAATAAAATCTTCCATTTAGTGCCTGGAACCATTGCTTCAGTGGTAGACATCCTGACACTGAAGCAGTGAAGTCTTTGTCACTGATGCATTAACCTGCTGTAGCACAGCTTGAATATGTTTTGATGCATGACCCCAGGGACTTCAACAACGACAGCTGTACATTCTCTGGGTGGGCACAATGCCCACACTATAATGTTCCTGCTGTCTCCATATTCACTGACAGCAAGCTCAATTTGATCAGCTGTCTTCATTACTCTGTTTTCATTAAACACTAATAAAATTAACCATTTCTGCAAACAAAATATAAGTTATTGCAGTTATATAAAACAATATACTGTATTAAGCATCTCAGGTGATGAAGCTATAAATAAAAGATGTCCTCCTGCCACTCAACCAACCTGTCTTTGTGATCTTAATTGGAAGGAGACATGTTACATAACCAGGAGGATGTGGAAGACTGAAGCATGTAATTATTCAGAATGTTACAATAAATAAAAATAAAAAAACTGCAGATACAGAAAACTTAAAATAAAGACATGAACTATGCAGTTATATCATTTTAGATGCCAATTGATATTTTCATTTGAAATTTACTGTTGTTTATCTAATTCAATTATTAATTTTTTTAGAAAACATTGTCTTCTTAGGTCTGTCCCTCAGGATGGACAGAATTGGTTCCATTCCAATTCTATGGAGGACGATGACATTGTGCAGAGTGAGTCACAGTTGGGATTGGGAAAAGTGGACAGTTTGGAAGGTGGTGCTTTCAGTTCACTATTCTTGCTCAGGTGCTTATGTACAGAATGGTCTTTCTCTATGTAGAATGTTCATCCGGCATGGAGTATTCTACTTTTCGGCTTTGGTAACTTGGCACCGAGTTGCTTTTTTTCAAATCCCACCTTGACTCTCCTGAATAGAGGCCGTGTGTTGGTATCTTTGATGTTCTTGAACAATATGCGTTCTATGAAATATGGAAATTTTGTGGCAGGAGCATTTATTATCTTACTTTTGAGTTTATTCAAAACCAATGTCTGTGCTATGCGAATCTGATTACTCGCCTTTCTTGTATTTATAGATCATATTGGGCTACATCTTACAGGAAAGTGTTAACAGTCATGGGCTACTGCTGATATTTCTCTGCAAAAGGGCGAGCAAGTTTGGGATTCTTAGAGCTTCAGAGAAATTCTGATTTTGCAAGCTTCACTTCTCCAGTGATTTACCAACTGTGTTCCCATAGTGAACTTACCATGGAACATGGTACGAAGGCATATGACGTGCTTGCCTTCATTGGTAGGAGTGTTGAATATAAGAGTAAATAAGTCATGCAAAGATTCAAAAGTTTCAAAGGTACATTTAATGTCAGAGAAATGTAGATGATGTATATCCTGAAATGCTTTTTCTTCACAACCATCCACAAAAACAGAGGAGTGCCCCAAAGAATGAACAACAGCCAAACGCTAGAACGCCAAAGTCCCAGCTCCCCCCTCCCCCTGTGTAAGCAGCAGCAAGCACGATCCCCCCTCCCTCCCACTGGCAAAAAAAAGCATTGGCACCTGTTACTGAGCACTCAAGTGTGCGGCAAAAACAACAGTAAAGACACAGACTTGCAGTACTCCAAAGACTTTGTGTTTCACCCGGTATTCGACATACCACAGGCTCTCTCTCCCCCTAATAAGGGAGAAAGAGATGTCTCCATTTTACATCGAGAGGGGAGACACAACAAACAACTTGCGGGTTTACGATGTTAGAAGTCTGTTGCGTCACTTTTTACGACCTCTGTGCCCAAAGATCTCAGGTCTCTGGGCGCACAGCCAAAGATCTTCCATCTCCCACGACACACCGGTCTGTTGAGACACCGACCTTCGATCCGCCCATCTCCAGAGCCCCTAGATCCTAGGCCTCTAATGGTGAGTTGAACTCTTAGGCCATGCCCTTGGCATGTCGGTGAACACCCAGTCATGAAATCCCAAGAGTGGGTCCCATCCCTGCAAAGAACTGAAGTCAGTGTGTAACTCCAGGTCAGGGTCTTCAAAAGAACCTTGAAAGGGAAAAACAGAGATATTAAAGATAGAAATGGAGCTCTTTCCATTTAGCGCCATCTTGAGTAAGCTCCACCCTCCATTTATAAGCCTTTTCTCAGATCTCACTTGTATTATGTCAAGATTGCTCAAACTTCCAGTAGTGCCTCCCTCTCCTCATCATTTCCCATCCCCCTTTCCCACTCTTATATTATCTCCTTGCCTGCCTATTGTCTCCCTCTGGTGCTTCTCCCCCATCCTCCTTTTTCTTTCTTTTCTGGTCTTCTGTCTCTTTCACCAATCAACTTCCTTGCTCTTTGCTTGAACCTTCCTCATCCAAGTTTCACCTATTGCCTGGCGTTTCTGTGTCCTTTTTCCCTACCTTTCAAATCTATTCCACAGCATTTTTTCTCCAGCCCTGCCGAAGGGTCCCAGCCTGAAACGTCGACTGTGCTTTTTTCCAAAGATGCTGCCTGGCCTGCTGAGCTCTTCCAGCAATTTGGTTGTTGCTCAGATTTCCAGCATCTGCAGATTTTCTCTTGTTTTTCACCTGTAATATTGTGTGTACTTCTGGTCACATCATTATAAGAAAAATAGGGAAATTGTAGAGAGGGTGCAGAAGGGGTTTGCCAGGATGCTGCCTGGCTTAGAAGGTATGAGCAATAAAGAATAGTTGTAAAAACTTGGGTTGTTCTCACTAGAACATTGAGGTCTGAGGGTAGACTTGATAGAGGTTTTTAAAATTATGAGAGGCATAGATAGTGTATACAGTCAGAATCTTTTCCCAGCGTAGAAAAGGCAAACACCAGGGGCATGCTTTTAAGGTTAGGGGATGGGTTGGAGAAAGTATAAAGATAATGGGAGGGGTAACATTTTTATGTAGAATGATAGGTGCTTTGAACAGGTTACCAGGGTAACTGTGAAAGCAGGCAGGTTGGTGTAGATTAAGAGGCTTTTAGATTGATACATTAATGAATATGAAGGGAATGGGGTAATATGGACGCTGCATAGGAGGAGGACATTTAGTATAAATCAGCATCGAGATCAGCACAACATTGTGGGACAAATAACCTATTCAGAGCTGCACTGTTCAATGTTCTGTGAGTCCAGTGACAGTAGGAAAATTTATCACAAATTTCTTGCACAATTAATTACATGTTCATAATGAATCACAAATCTTCCTGCTGCAGTAAAAGTAACTACTTATTTGAACAGAGATGAACTTCCCCAAGCATATGAGGCAAATCTTAATTCACCATACTTTTTGAGTTAATTGGGTTTATTTAAATGCTTTTTATGCTTTTTTTGTTTAAAAGTGCTTTTATGCATTCAAAAGTACTAACACCTCTATATATATATATATGTATGTGTGTGTGTGTGTGTGTGTATATATATACTGATGTTAATATATATGAAGAATCTGGAAATCTGAAGAAAAGGCAGAAGTTGTTAAAGTTACAACAAAGCCAATGTTTCAAGTTCATGGAAAATTATCATTTTGAAACATTAATTCTGTTTCTCATTTCCTGGAGTACACCTGACCTAATGAATTTCTCTGGAATACCCTGCTTTCATTTTTAAGTGTGACTTTGAATTCTATCCAGTCCATATCTAAAAATATATCTCACTAATAAAAGTATCTGTTAATCCTCTTCCCAGTTAAATTGGATTGAATCATTTCTGATATTTCATTGATCTGAATCTGTTTTCATCTTAAATCTATGCATCTACTCCTAATTCCCAATAGTTTTTCTATTGCCATATTCCTATTGCTGCTTACTTATTCAAAAATATACTAAGTTATTTTAACAGTTCTTTTTGGAGAGAAATGATTCAATTGCGAAGCAGCCTTGAATGAATCTTAAAAAATTCCCCTTTTCTCAGTTTCCTTCAGAATCAATCTTCCTGATCATAAATAAAACGAGATAAAATTACAAGTATAATTACAGCATATTCGGTGCTAAAGCCTTTCCATCTATTTCTAACCCATTATTTCTTAGTCATTGTTAAACATGACACCTGGCAGAATTTCACTATCAAATTTCCTTTGGACTGAATGAAATGAATTGCATTAGGACTGATAGCATTAACACCACCACCAGTTTTATCTATGATAAAAAATGAATAACCAACCTACCTACCGAGTCATTGTTTAATCATGTTGGTTTCACCAATTTAGAGTATTCACTACCAAATTACAAATTACTACAGTAGAAACGGCAGCAACTTCAGACTGAAAGTCTGTTCAAGAAATTTGCATCTTGCACTGACATCAAAACTGATTTAATGTTCTCCCTTCATATAGCGTTGTAAAGTCCTTGATATTTATGCATTGAACATATAATTGTAGTTTTACCAAGACTTAGAGTATAAAATACCATTCAATTCTCATGAACATATATTAGATCAGGGAGGTATTAATATGACAATACCTTTAGAAATTCACAGATAATAATAAACCTGAGAATAAACTTTGATCACTCTGCAAACCACTGGCTAGAAACTACATGATTCCTATAAACGTGCATCACATGGGATTGCACAGCAACCAAACAAGTGATTTGTTTGACGTCACACTGGTGGAAAACTCAGAAGTGCAAATGACTCAAACTTTAACTTTGAACAAAGTAGGTCTAAGAAAGGCATTTGGCCCCACATTTCACAGTTATGGACTCACTTTCAAGGACATTATAGTTCATGTTCTCAGAATTATTTACTTATTTATATATTTTTATATTTGCACAGTTTATCTTCTTTTGCACATTGGTTGTTTGTCAGTCTTTGTGTGTGATTTCTCATTGATTCTATCTCATTTCTTGCTTCTATTGTGAATGCCTGCAAGAAAAATAATTTCTGGTGACATCCACATACTTTGATAATACTCCTCACCTTTCTTCTCCAGTTCTGCCCAAGGGTTTCAGCCCGAAATGTCAACTGTACTTTTTTCCATCGATGCTGCCTGGCCTGCTGAGTTCCTCCAGCATTTTGTGTGTATTTCTTTGATAATGAACTTATTTGGAACTTTGAAAACAAATCGGGTAAGATCCTGATTACAGCAATATAGTACCGATGTAATAAAATATACAACTGAATTGTATGTATTTCTTTGATAATGAATTTATATTGTTGATAATTTTTCACCTCCTAACCAACAATGCTCTGGTGGGCTTATATTGAGCCATTATGTTAAATCTTTGGCAGGCAGAGTTTTGTAAAGTCTGTGCTTGCAGATGTTCACTCAGCAAGCTTGGAGAAAATGAATATGAGTGAAACTAAACACCCCTCTTTTTTGTATAATAATATAAATCTTATAACGATCTGGACAGCAAGAAAATTGGGCAGATCAGAGTGGAGAATGGGTCAGTGGTGGAGGAGTTGTCTGCACTATGGTGTGGCTGTTCGGAATGGTTACGGGCTACTGGCGAGAGGCAGGGATTATGTTATAGACTGGTGGTGTTAATCAGAAGGAACTTGCTCATTTTGGGAGGAGAGGTGGAGAAAGCAGCTGAAATATTTGCTGTAGTGCTGCGGTGGGTCACTTGAGGCTTGGGTGGTAGTTTGTCAGGGCAGAGAGGAGATTTGTCAGGATGCTGAGAGCTGGGGATATGTCCTGGAGGAGAGCCCTGTTGCAGATCCACTGCATTGCGTGAGGATGTAACATATACTCTGTGTACAAGTAGGACCATTTTAAATAATTAGTAGACAGGCCTCAAAACTTATTTCACAGCCCATGTTTACACTGAATAAATCACATCACTCTGCATTTTTGCATCTTACTTTCCAGGGCATATTAGACAAATTTCTCCCCCTCAGGAATGATTCTCTATTTAATTTGAATTATGCATAGAGTTTTGATAATGCTGAAGCAATTCAAAGTTTAAATCTGCCATTTGCTAAATCTTTACAATCACAATGCGGCATCAGTGGCTGCAATTGTACACAACGTCACAACAATAAAACGTCTGCTCTACTTCATTAGTTCGAATGATTTAGATGTTTCATTGCTATCACATTGGTTACCTTACCCCTTGAGGAGGTTTCTTGAGGGATGTTTAATCTATTTTTTTTGGTTGTGTTTATAAATGTTTATATTACTTCGGTAAAGTGAAAAACACAGGGTACTAAATTGGTTGGTGGTGGCATCCATTAGTCTTGCGAGAACATGGATCTGTGCTGGAAAGTCTTGCTTCAGTCTGTGTTAGAGCAGTGTCTGTTGTGGCTGTAGAAGCCCACATGGGAGTGACAGTCTCAGCTGCATCGACTGCACTTGAAGCCACTGTCCTCCAGTGTTGTCTTGGTTCTGTTTTTCTGACAAGTGCGCTTTTCTTCAGCAGCAAGCCTCAGCTTCTCCTCTCCTCTTTCTAGACCTCTGCGTAGTTCCAGCCTCCAGTGAGAGCGATCGCTTGCGATGTCCTCCACCTCTCAACGTTCATTTTCAGTGACTTCATGTCTCTCATGCAAACATCTTTGAAATGAAGATGGGGCTGCCCTTGTGTTCTCTTGCCGGAGGCCAGTTCCCCATACAGCAGGTCTTTCGGGATCCTCCTGTCTGACATGCGGTGTACGTGGCCCAGCCAATGGAGATGGCGTTGTTGGAGCAGTGTGAAGAGGCTGGGTATCTGGGGCGGGCCAGGACCTCATTGTTGGTGACTCGGTCAATCTACGTGATGTCCAGGATGCGTCTCAGGCTGCGAAGTTGGAAGGAGTTGAGATGCCGCTCTTGTCTGGAGTAGAGGCTCCAGGTCTCGCTGCCGTAAAGCAGTGTGCTGAGGACGCAGGCCCTGTAGACTGCAACTTTGGTGTGCGTCATCAGCTTTCTGTTCTCCCAGACTCTCTTTGTCAGCCTGGTGAATGTTGAGGCTGCTCGTCCGATCCGTCTATTGATCTCGGGGTCTAGGGAGAGGCTGTCCGTGAAGGTGGAGCCAAGGTACGTAAACTCGTGAACTACCTCCAGCTTGTAGTTATTGATGGTAATGGCAGGGGGGTGCTCAATGCCTTGGCCCAACACATTGGTTTTCTTCAGGCTGATGGTCAGGCTGAAGTCCTGGCAGGCTCTTGAGAAGCTGTCCATGAGGCATTGCAGTTGCTCTTCGGAATGTGTTGCCAGTGCTGCATCGTCTGCAGACAACATGTCCCTGATGAGTACTTCACAAACCTTGGTTTTTGCCCTCAGCCAGGACAGACTGAACAGCCTCCCATCTGATCTGGTGTGGAGGTAGACACCATCAGTTGATGTTCCAAAGGCGTGCTTCAGCATGACTGCGAAGAAGATACCTAACAGGGTGAGGGCAAGCACACAGCCCTGCTTCACACTGCTGTGGATGTTGAAGGCCTCCGATGAAGAGCCGTCGAACTGAACGACGCCCTTCATGTCTGTGTGGAATGACTGAACTATCCTGAGGAGCCTTGGGGGACACCCAATCCTGGCAAGGATTTTGAAAAGGCCGTCTCTGCTCACAAGGTCGAAGGCCTTTGTAAGGTCAATGAAAGCGATGTAGAGTGGTTGTCTTTGCTCTCTGCATTTCTCTTGTAGCTGTCGAAGAGAGAAGATCATGTCGATTGTGGAGCGTTCTGACCTGAAACCGCACTGAGACTCGGGATATACCCTTTCAGCTATTTTCTGCAGTCTGTTCAGAACCACGCAGGTGAAGACCTTCCCAATGATGCTCAACAAGGAGATTCCCCTGTAGCTGTTACAGTCGCTTCTGTCCCCTTTGTTCTTATATATGGTGACAATGTTGCAGTCTCTCATGTCTTGCGGCACTGCTCCCTCTATCCAGCACTGGCACAGTAGTTCGTGCAGGAGGTTTAGCAGGACGCCCTTTGCACATTTGATGGCCTCTGGTGGGATGCCATCCAGCCCTGGTGCCTTCCCAGTGGGCAGGCTGTCGATGGCTTTACTCAGCTCTTCGGCAGTCTGCAATACATCGAGTTCCTCCATGACAGGCAGGCATTCCACGGCGTCCAGCACGCTGTCCAAGATGCTGTTTTCTCTGGAGAAGAGTTCAGAGTAATGCTCCACCATCTCTCCATCTGCTTGCCTTTGTCATTGATGGTCTCGCCTGTTATGGTTTTCAATGGTGCTGTCTTGCTCTGGGTTGGCCCAATGGCTTTCTTGATCCCCTCGTACACTCCACGGATGTTGCCTGTGTCAAATGATGACTGAATGCTTTCGCGTAGTTATAGCCAGTAGTCATTTGCACAGCGTCTGGCTGTTTCCTGGGCCTTGCTTCTTGCTGTCCTTAGTGCTTGCAGTGTTGCCTGGGTCGGATGGCGTTTGAGCTCTAGTAGTGCAACACGCTTCACCTCGATGACAGCCGTGAGCTACTTGAGCTCGCTTCAAACCAGTCCTGTGTCTTGTCCTGTTTCTTTCCAAAGGCCTTGAGTGCAGTGCTGTGGATAGTGTCCCTGAGGGAATCCCATCTCTGCTGAGCATCTCCTTCTGGTGGGTCTGCAAGGAGAGCATCCTCCAGTGACTTGATAAACTCTGCAGCTTTGTCTGGGTATTGTGTCTTACTGGCATCGATGCGCTGCTTGCCTGGAGGCTGGGCGCAGTGCATCTTCTTCAGCCGAAGTCTGATCTTGCGGCAAACCAGAGAGTGATCCGTGTCGCAGTCGGCACTCTAAAAGGAGCGAGTCATGAGCATGTTTCTCAGGTGACAGCGTCTTATGATTATCAGGTCTAACTGGTGCCAATGTTTGGAGCGGGGATGCCGTCAAGACACTTTGTGCTGAGCTTTGGTCTGGAAGTAGGTGTTGGTGACACACAATTCGTGAAGCATGCAAAACTCGAGTAGTTGTTGCACGTCGTCATTCATGCTGCCAATGTCATACCGCCCCAGGCAGCTTGGCCAGGAGTCGTGGTCAGCGCCCACTCTGACATTGAAGTCACCAAGTAGCAGCAACTGTTCCTGACTTGGGACCTCCTGTATCATCATTGAGAGCTGGTTGTAGAACTTGTCCTTTGTGTCTTGTGCAGAGTAGAGGGTTGGGGCATAGACGTTGACAAGGTTGACAGGCCCGTTGGATGTGTGGAGTCGAAGTGAGAAAATCCGCTCTGTCCCTTTCTCGCTAGGCTCTACCATCTTCAGCAGCGAGTTCTTCACGGCAAAGGCGACACCATGCTCTCTGGTCTCGTCCGAGCCCTTCCCCTGCAAGAAGATGGTATAGTCTCTTTCACGTAGGATTCCCCATTCTCCGAGACATGTCTCTTGGAGCATTGCGATGTCCACTTGGAATCTCAACAGTTCATTGTTAATCACTGCTGTCTTGCATGTGTTGCCGATCTCCTGAAGGTCATCTGATATACCAGTTGTCATGGTCCGTATATTCCAGCACCCTAGTCTTCTAGTTGTGCTTGGTGCAGCATTTACAGTCCGCAGTTCGGGCTACTTGTATCCCTGAGCCCCACGCACCCAGTGGAGTGGGCAGACCGTCGTGGGACAGCACCTAATTGGCAGGGGGCTGCAACCCCTACCCTCTACGCCAGTCGAGCGCAGGCTTATAACCAGTAGACTGCTGCTTTCCATGTTGTGCCATTGCGGTGAGGCGACGCTGGAGTGTCCTCTCCAGGGCGCAGGCCTGGGCAAGGTTGTATGGAAGACTGGCAGTTGCCACATGGCTGCAAGTCTCCCCTCTCCACGACACCGATGTTGTCCAAGGGAAGGGCAAGGGCCAATACAGCTTGGCACCGGTGTCATCGCAGGAGTTGCCAGAACGAGGTTAAAAGCAATGTCAGACTGCCTTAGGGACTCCAGCTCCGGATTTGTCCTCAGGGTTTACTCCCGAAGCCTTTCCCATGAGTGGGTATGGCTGCAAGGCAGCGGAGGTTTGAAATCAAGGTTTCCCTCTCTTAGATGGACTGCCTTCCTAGACTGACGAGCTCCATCTACCCGAAAATGTGGTGGAAAATGTGCGATGAGATTGAAACAGCCATTTTGGCATGATGCAAGCTAGTTCAAAGTTCAAAGTAAATTTATTATCAAGGTATGTGTGCAGTATACAACCCTGAGTGGCATTTTCCTAGAGACAGCCATGAAACAAAGAAATACCATGTAATCCACTCAAAGAAAACATCAAACGCCCAACGTGCAGAAAATAGAACAAATTGATCAAATGGGAAAAAGTGAATGAAAGATACGGAATTTAACACAACAAACCACAGAGTAATTGAAACAGTCTAGGAATGTTTAATTTAGTTCAGTTCAGTTTCAGTTCAATTTAGCGTTGTGTCGTTCGTCGACTGCAGGCCGTAGAGCCATTCTGCCCGATCAAAATTGCACAAAATAGCAATAAAAAAAGGAGTAATCAGAGACCAGAAACTCATCATAAAATGAACTAAAAAATTACCCAAAAATGCAATGATTAAAGCTTGCCCAAGACCCAAGACTCTGGCAATATCCTCTGGCAGCATCCAGTCACATGCATGCAGATGGCACTGAACTTTGGCCAGCAACTGATCCGGATGTCAGAAATTTGAGAGGTGTGGCTTTCGCCCAGGTCTGATGCTTGAGTAGAAAAAGGCAGCAGTGGGTTGCAGTAGAGTAATTGAGCTTTGACCAGTGACCAATCTGTAATTGGGATTGATTAGTAAGAGCAAAATAAAGGAATGCAGGGGCAAATAAATTTACTAAGGTTGTAAGTATACAGAGAAAATTTACAAGGATGTTGCTGGGACTGGAGGAACTGAGTTATACGGAAAGATTGAATATGTTAAGACTTTATTCCATGGACTGTAGAAGATTGAGGGAGATTGATAGAGGCCTGCAAAATTATGAGGGTATAAATGAGGTAAATACAAGCAGGCTTTTCCCACTGAAGTTGAGGAGGAGAGTGACTACAATTGGAGCTCATGGCTTTAGGGAATCATAAGGGGAAGCTTCTTTACTCAGAGCGTTGTGAAAGTGTGGAATGAGCTGTTAGTGCAAGTGATACATAGAAACTCAATTTTAATGTTTAAGAGAAGTTTGGATAGGTATCTAGATTGTAGGGGTATGGATGGCTATGGTCCGGGTGCAAGTCAATAGGACTAGGCAGTTTAAATGATTCGGCATGGACTAGATGGGTGAAAGGGCCTGTTTCTGTAGTTTACTTTTCTATAACTATGACTCTTTGACTCTATGAATCTGTGGCCACTGGTTGAGGAGAAACCACAGAAGTTATTGAACAATGGCTTTAAGAGTGGGAGATCATTTAGGTCTTCAACGTCCTATGGTTACACTGCATTTCATGCAGGCTGTGTATTGAAAAAAAATTCCCATAGGTCTGTATGAGATTGGTCTGAATCCATGAGCTTTGCTGCTTTAGTGTATGTTTCCGTTTGAATGAAATTTCTATTTTCCTGCAGCCCAGTTAAAATGATTGATATAAATACTAAATAAACAAGTCAATTCATATGTACCTGTATTCAACCAATCTGAAAAACAGACATTTATCCTCTACTGCATGCATTCTATTAGCTTGTTGTTTTTCTTTCCACGTGCTCAGTTCAATGTTCAAAGTAAATTTATTACCAAAGTACATATAAACCGCCATATACAACTCTGAGTTTCATTTTCTTGCGGGCATACTCAATAAATCCAGAATAGAATATCAAGCATAGTAGAACCAACACCAGCTTGGGTGTTTAACCTGTGTGCAAAAGACAACAAACTGTGCAAATACAAAAATAAATAAATATTATAATAATAAATAAATTACCGAGAATATGAGATGAGGAGTCCTTGAAAGTGAGTCATAGGTTGTGAGAACATTTCAATAATGGGGTAAGTGAAGTTGATTGAAATTATCCTCTTTGGTTGAAGAGCCCAAAGGTTGAGGGGTTATGACTGTTCCTGAACGTGGTGGTGTGAGTCCTGAGGCTCCTGCATCTTTTTCCTGATGGCAGCAGCGAGAAGAGAGCACGGCCTGGATAAAGGGGGTCCCTGGAGAAGGATGCTGCTTTCCCGCGATAACACAGGAAATATCTCTTTAATACAACGCAGTTTACTCATTAATAGGTTTCGGCCTTTCTTCTGTTCGTATGAAAAGAATTTTCACCGATTCACACAAATCCTCTTGGCTCCTGTCTGCCATTTCTTTGGGTAAAATGGGGGTGGGGGGAGGGAAGCTAATAAAAGCATTGAGAATAGGCTTAGCCAGGTCCGCCCAACCTTGCTGGATTGCTGAAGGAAACTTGGCTCAAACGACACAAAGGAATCTCTAATCCACTGTGTTGAGGGTTACTAGATACGTTCCCTAACAGTTCTGCAAAAATCACACATTCCTCTTCAACATCCATACATTCACGTCTCACGCTGCCTAATGTGTCTTGTGGGTAGGGACGGTATAACCTCTTAGTTTAAAATCAGAGGAATTCTGCAGGTACCTAGGTGAAACAATGCCATTTTGCCAGCCTAAATTTTCATGTTCATTGCAAAGATAAACGTGTCAGGTGACAAAATGTGATGGAACAGGTAAATTAAAGGACCAGTCACAGGAACTCTGGGCCAATGATCGAAAGACATTAGTTCAATTCCCAGCAAAGAAGGTGGGAAATTTACACTCTGGTAATTATATAAACCTGCCAGCTCAAAGATATCATCAAGTTATTGGATTGCTGTATCCCAGCAGGTTCACTGATATTCTGTAGTTCAGAAAAGGAGATTTGCCTGACTTAACTTGGATCATATGTGACCACAGACTCACCAAAGGGATAGGTCTTAAACTTTCCTCAGTTTGACCATAAGATGTAAGATGCAGGAGCAGAATTATGCCACTTGACCCACAGAGTTTGCTCTGTCATTCAATCATGGTTGGCTTGTTATGCTCTTGCCTTCTCCCCATAACCTTTGATGCTCTTACTAACAAGAACCTATCAACCTCCACTTGAAATATACCCAATACCTTGGCCTCCACAGCCATCTGTGGCAATGAATTCCACAGATTCCCCACCCACTGCCTGAAGATATTTCTCCTTATCTCCATTCTAAAGGGATGTTCTTTTATTCTGAGGCTGTGTCCTCTGGTTCTAGACTCTTCCACTATTGGAAACATCCTCTCCTCATTGACTATCTCGGCCGTTCAATGTTCAGTAGGTTTCAATGAAACACCCCCCTCATTCTTCTAAATGCTAGCGTGTACAGGCCCAGAGCCATCAAACACTCCTCGTACATTAACTCCTTCATTCCTGGGATCATTCTCGTAAACCTCCTCTGGACCTTCCCAAGTCCAGCACATCCTTTCTTGGATATGTGGCCCAAAACCGCTCACAATCCTCCTTATGCGGTCTGACCAATGCCTTATAAAGCCTCGGCTTTATAAAGTTTGCAGTTAGCAGGGATGGATAATAAAGGGTGGCATTTCCTCTGAATTTTACATCTTCTAACACGTTTAAAAAACGTGTGAGAGGATCAGCGGTACGAAGCCTGTGCTGTTTCGGGGCAGGAAGTGGAAAAGTTTACTGCATTGTGTTTGTTCACTGTCGGCAGTACTCTAAATGCTTGCAAGGTCTCTGCAGTCAAACCTTCTGCTGTGCAAATTACAGTCAATTGTTTAAAAATGATCTTTTGTATTCATCACAGGCTTTCACTCAGAACATAAGCGGTTTCCCAGATTTCATATTTCTTGTATTTTCTAATGATGTAGAAAGAGGAGACTGCCCATCACGTTCATGCCAGCTCTCAGATTAGTCCCATCGATCCTTTAACACTACTTATTGAACTGTACCATGTACTCCCTTACATTTCAATTAATTCTCTACTATTTCTTCTACTTCCACCTACTGTACATTAGGAGTATTTCACAGTAGCCTGCTGGCCTACCAACCACCATAGTTTCAGGATGTGGCGAGAAACTATAGGACTCAGGAAAACTCCACACAGTGATAACGAGAATGTGGAAACTCTGTGCAGAGAGCACTGGAGGCAAGGATCCAACTCAGGTTAATGAACGTGTGAGATGACATTTCTACAGATTCCAAATGGTCCCTGGTGTCTAAAAATGAACCAAAAGCAAGAGGTCTACTCTTAAAGATCAAAGTAAATTTATTATCAAAGTACATGTAAGTCACTATATACTACCTTGAGATTAATTTTTACAGGCATTTACAGGAATATAAAGATCCACAGCAGGTTGTAAGAGTGGGCTCCCTCACGTCCAACTCTCTGACTTTCAATACAGGAGCCCCTCAGGACTGTGTACTGAGTCCCCTCCTTTACTCCCTGTATACCCAAGACTGTGTTGCCACACACAGCTCCAACCTGCTAATTAAATTTGCTGATGACACTACATTGATTGGCCTTATCTTAAACAATAATGAGGTGGCCTACAGGGAAGAAGTCATCTCTCTGAAACAGTGGTGACAAGAAAACATCCTTCCCTCTATGTCGCAAGAACAAAGGAGCTAGTTGTGGATTACAGGAGGAATGGAGACGGGCTAACCCTGATTGACATCAATAGATCTGGGGTTGAGAGGGTAAACAGCTTCAAGTTCCTCGGCATCCACATCACCAAGGACCTCACATGGTCTGTACACACCAGCTGTGTGGTGAAAAAGGCACAACAGCGCCTCTTTCAGTTGAGGAAGTTTGGTATGGCCCCCAAATCCTCAGAACTTTCTACAGGGGCACAATTGAGAGCATCCTGACTGGCTACATCACTGCCTGGTATGGGAACTGTACCTCATTTAATTGCAGGACTCTGCAGAGAGTGGTGTGGACAGCCCAGTGCATCTGTAGTTGCGAACTTCCCATGATTCAGGACAGTTTTTTGAAAAGGGCCTGCAGGATCATTGGGGACCCAAGTCATCCCAACCACGATCTATTCCAGCTGCTACCATCCAGAAAGCAGTATGATAGCACAAAAGCCAGGCCATCAGGCTCCAAGCAGCTTCTTCATCCAGGCCATCAGACTGATAAACTCACATTGATTTATAATACTCTATATTATATTGACTGTTATAGTTATTATAAATTATTATAAATTACTGTGATGGCACATAGCATAGATGGAGACATAACATAAAGATTTTTACTCCTCATGTATGTGAAAGATGTAAGAAATAAAGTCAATTCAATTCAACAAATACTGAGAAACAACCAGTGTGCAAAATAAGACAAATTATGCAAATATTAAATAAGTAAATAAAAAGGTAAAAAAAAATGCTGAGAACAATTCTTTCTGGAAAAGAACAGCTATGTGCCACATGTAAGCAAAGGGGTATAGTAGATTTCGGTTAATTGGACCGTTGGTTAATTGGGCCAGATGTTTATTTAGGCCAACTGTTAAAGAACAAAAATTGATCAAGAAAATAGTCGGCATTCCCTTTGTTTATGTGGTACACACTGCCGCTTAACTGTGGCAGAAGACTGTTGCTGAACCACTTCTAACTAGTGTCAGTCACAGGCACTGTGTTACTCTTGCTTAGAGTGATTTTTGACACTGATAGTTGGTAAGAAATGAGCAGTAAGACAATTCAGAACTATTTTGCTCACTGTGATTTCAAGCATCCAGGATTGGAGATGCCAGAAAATGACCAGGAGTGAAAATGAAAATGACTTTATTACTTCAAGTTAGGAACGATGAAGAATTCGGAGGTATCAACAATCATCTGGAATGTTACAATGAAAATGAAAATTTGGAGAATGCAGTCATCAAAGCATTGTATAAAGGCAGTCCATTATCTGCACTCGGTGTCTGTGCTGGTTTTGTTCATTTACAGTCAATCAAAGGAACATGGCAGCATACACTAGAGAAATTCATCCATTGATAATTATAAGGAAATAATACATAGTTTTATAATACTGTAGCATTATTGTTAGTGCTCTAATTTGTTTTATATTTTATTTAAATACATATCATTTTACTCAATTAAACAGTAGTTTGACTTTCTTATTCCTTTTTAACTATTTCTATGAAACTTTGGCTAATTGTGGCAGCTGTTTAATTGCGCCAAAATATACTGGTCTCAATGTGTCCCGATTAACAGGAATTCACTATATTTATATATAATCAGAATCAGAGTCAGAATCAGGTTTATTAACACCAGCACGTGTTGTGAAATTTGTTAACTTGGGGTTTCACAACTGGCCGTTATTCGGCATGCCAAGGGTTCGGCCTAAGACTCGGCTCGCCTTCGGAGGACTGAGATCTCATGCCTCTGGAGATGGGCGGGTCAAAGGTCGGTGTCTGGGCAGGTTGGTGTGTCATGGGAGATGGAAGATCTAAGGCTGTGTGCCCAGAGACCCAAAATCTTTGGGCACAGAGCTTGGAAAAAGCGACGTGTTGCAAACCAGCAAGTTGTTTGTTATGTACCCCTCTCACTATGAAATGGAGACATCTCTTTCTTCCTTATTAGGGAGAGAGAGAGAGCCTGTGGTATGTTGAATACCGGGTGAACAAGTACAAGTAGTCTTTGGAGTACTGCAAGTCTGCGTCTTTGCCGTTGCTTCGCTCACGCTTGAGTGCTTGGTGGTGGATGCCGATGCTTTTTTTTGCCAGTGGGGGGAGGGGGGATCATTGCTTGCTGCCGCTTACGCACGGGGTGGGGGAGAGGGAAGCTGGGGAGGACTTTGGGGTTCTAACATTTAACTGTTACTCATCTTTGGGGCACTCCCCTGTTTTCATGGATGGTTGCGAAGAAAAAGCATTTCAGAATATATATTGTATACATTTCTCTGACATTAAATGTACCTGTAAAACCTTTGAAACTTTGTAGACTAGTACCCAAAATGGAGCCGACAAAACACATAAACCTCCATAGCTTCTTTCAGTCCTGTGCAGTAGCCCTCCCCATACCAGACAGTGATGCAGCCTGTCTGAATGCTCTCCACGGTACATCCATAGAGGCTTTTGAGTGCATTTGTTGTCATACCAAATTTCTTCAAACTCCTATTGAAGTGTAGACGCTGTCTTGCCTTCTTTATAACTGCATCAATATGTTGGGACTAAGTTAGGTCCTCAGAGATCTTGACACCTAGGAACTTGAAGCTGCTCACTCTCTGTATTTCTGTATCCCTCCATGAGGATTGGTATATTCACTGTATATAGTTATATAGTTATTAAGTGACTCAGCACAGTAAAATGGACGTTTCTGGCCCAATGAGCGTGTACTGCCCAATTATACCCATTTGATCAACTACACTACTAACCCTTACATCTTTGGAATATGGGAGGAAATTGGACCAACTGTAGAAACCACACTTGGTCTCAGAGAGAATGTACAAACTCATTACAGACAATGGCGTAGTTGAGCCTGAGCTGCTGGCATTCTAATAGTGTTATGCTACTGTGCTGCCCTGATATAAACCTACAAGCTCTTTACAGAGGTCAGTCATAACAAATGGGGATTCTAACTGTAGCAGAAGATGATGAAACAATAAAAGCTACAAAGAGAGAATACGCAAATATACTTGCAAGAGGTATCAAAGCAAACATAATTTTTTTGTTATTTATGTTCGTGAAGAAGATGGTAGTCAAGAAATTTTAGCAACATACAAACTGTTAAGGATGATCACAGGCGAAAACCAGGCATTATGGCAGACAGGTCAGTTTGTTCATTTGTAAAAATATTTTAGGCACGACTGGCTCAGTAGGCTTTATTGAAAGAGCAGCAAAATGAAAGGGAAAGTAAGTTGTTTACGTGTTTTATAAGGTTTAATTATGTACCACACTCATCTAGCTTCTATGGGACTGAATTATAACATAAAATTATAAACTAACATGAAGCATACAACTGATACCTAACAATATGCACAAACGTGATGAGATTTTCCTTCAAGTACTTGCATGTGCTTATCATTCCCAAGGACAGAAGCACACTGTGCATGCAGCAATGATGTCAGTCTTCCTGAAACCCACAGTTGGTAGTTTTCCATGAAAATAAACCACATATGTAGATCACATTAAGAAAATCAGGTCTGAACTTCAGGGATGAGCTCTGCACTTGTGCTATTTAAAGGGATCATCAATTAACTTCAACTTGTTTGGAGAGTCAGTTGAAATAGAGCTCCTTAGAGTTAGATACACAGATGTTTGGAACTGTAAACTCGATAATTTTCAGGTTATGCACAGGAGTGATATCCAGCAACATGCTGCAGCCCCTCAATAATCATCTAAAAATATATCTAATGTGAGCTGGAGACACAAACTACTGAAGATGCTGAAACTTGAAGCCACGAACAATCTGCTGGAGGAACTCAGTGGGTTGAGCAGCATCTGTTGGAGGAAAGGAGTTGTCAATGTATCAGTTTGAAACTCTGCATCAGAACTGAACATATGGTTGTATGCTCACCCTGCTACATTAAAATTGTGTGAAAGCCAGCCAATTTAAATGTTTACACATGTCCATATAGTTTCGGAATTTTTTCGAAGTGGAGACACTTATTTCTTGCTGTGTTGTAATGTTTTGCTTTATTAGCAGAATTATAGAGGTGGGAAAAGAATTGAAAGCTCAAATGCCATTTATAAATTTGCAGATGATACCACTGTTGTTAGTAGAACCTCAGATGGTGATAAAGAGGTGTACAGGATTGAGATAGATCAGCGAGCTGAGTGATGTTGAATAACAGCCTCATACTCAGCATCAGGAAGACCAAGGAATGCTTGTGGGATTGAATTGAATTAAATTGACTTTATTACTTATATCCTTCATATACATGAGGAGTAAAAATCTTTACGTTACATCTCAGTCTAAATGTGCAATGTGCAATTATAGTAATTTATAATAAATATTATGTATTATGTACAATAGGATATTCAATATAACATAGAAATACAGATGTGTCAGCATGAATTAATCAGTCCGATGGCCTGGTGGAAGAAGCTGTCCAGGAGCCTGTTGGTCCTGGCTTTTATGCTGCGGTACTGTTTCCTGGATGGTAGCAGCTGGAACAGTTTGTGGTTGGGGTGACTGGGGTCTTCAATGATCCTTTGGACCATTTTTACACACTTGTCTTTGAATAGTCCTGAATAGTGGGAAGTTCACATCTACAGATGTGCTGGGCTGTCCGCACCACTCTCTGCAGAGTCCTGCGATTGAGGGAAGTACAGTTCCCATATCAGGCAGTGATGTAGCCAGTCAAGATGCTCTCAATTATGCTCCCATAGAAAGTTCTTAGAATTTGGTGGGGGGGGGGAGCAGGGCATACCAAACTTCTTCAACTCCCTGATGTGAAAGAGGCACTGTTGTGCCTTTTTCACCACAGAGCCGGCATGTACAGGCCATGTGAGATCCTTGGTGATGTTTATGCCGAGGAACTTAAAGCTTTTCACCCTCCCAACCCCAGATCCATTGATGTCAATGGGGTGAACCCGTCTCCATTCCTCCTGTAGAGGAGGACTTTTGGAAGGTGGTTAGAAGAACAGATACCCATTCTCATTGACGGGTCAGTGGTGGAAAGGGTGAGCAGCTACAAGTTCCTGTAGATTAACATATTGGAAGATATATCCTGCAGTCTTTGCAATGTCAAAGAGGCTCGGGAGTTTGAGTAGATTTGGTATGTCACCTAAGACTCTTACACATTTCTGTAAATACACTGTGGAGAGCATGCTAACTGGATGCATCAGAGTCTGTGATGTAGGCTCCAATGCATAGTATTGCAAGAAGCTGCAGAGAATTGTACATTCAGCCAGTTCCACCACGGGAACAACCCTCCTATCGTAGAGGACATCTTCAAGAGGGGGGGCATCGAGAAGGTGGCATGCTTCACCTAGAATCAACAACATCTCGCCATCCCCAGTTCTTGTTACGACCATCAGGGAGGAGGTACAGGAACAATGAAGATCATAAATCATTGAAGTCAGTGGTAATAATTCTGATTCTAAGTTAGGAAGTTACACAATATATATAGAGAGAGAAACCAAATTAATGTTTCTCTGTAAAACTGAAGATCATCCATATGAAACATAAGCTATGGTTTTCTCTCTATAGATGTTGCCTGCCCTGTTGAATTATTGCAACTTTTCACATTTTCTATTCCAGATCAGTGTCTTTTTATCTGGAAATGATGAAATATTTTATTTGGGAATCTCTCATTCAATTGAATGCTATTTTATTATCTAATTCAGACCTCACACGGCCCCTCTGCTACAACCTACCCTTGTTACAATAATTTAAGATGTGGCATTTCTATTCATTAACTGCTATTCAGCCCTCTGAGAACAGAGCAAAAAGGAAATCATGGAATGAAATTATTAACTATTAGGCTATGTAATAAAATGTAACTAAATGTCTTTTTTTTATTAAAGTAGCCAGAAAATGTACTTAAAAAGCTAATCTTATTTTAAATGAAATTTTGTGAATAATTCTGTAATGATAAGTCATACTTGCTTGGCATTCACTGATATGTTGATGTGTGGCCTAGCTCGTGTTACCTCCAGAGATCACAGAATCTGCATGTTATAAAACAACATGTCTCTAATACAATAATTAATTTTGTTTATTACAAGGAGGTTTAAAATTCTGTTTGCATATAGCTGTTTTATTTTCTGCGAAGAATAGTTAGTTCTTTGGACAACAAAGAGTTCATAATTGCTTAATTTATATCATTAGGTGTAATTTTAGTGAGGCAAAATATCAATCAAAACACAAAGGACAAGACAATTAGCAACAGCATACTACTTCGGAATGACTTAGATGTAACCTTTCCTGGATGGTATGGCATCAAATTTTGACAGTGTTCATGTTCAGCAGAGTTTCATCTTAACTGAAGTTTCTTTTTTTTCAAATTCTTTTTTTTTTTGGCGTGTGCGTGCGTGCGTGCGTCCGTGCGTGTGCGATGTTGGTGGAATGATGTCTTTTTCATGGCCTTTTCAAGGCGCGGAGCGAGAGAGAGACTGTGTGACGTGCCATTCCTCACACAGACATTTCGCAGTATTTTTCCCTTTATTTTACGAGGTCGAGTTGCGATCTCGACACTCAACCCGGCACGGATGGAAAGCGTACTCGGGAGTGGACCCGATTGGTTTTGAACCCAGGAACCTCTGTTCCAGAGTCCGGCGCTGATGCCATTGCGCCACCAGCCTGCCATTAACTGACGTTTCTATTCCTTTGTCTTCTATTTGGTTATCCAGTTTCTGTTTTAAATGCACCTATGGAGCTCAGGAATGGAAACCCAGATATATTGACTTCCTGCCACCCTACTTAAATCAGTTGAGTTCTTGTTTAAAAGGCAACCTATTGGTGCAAAGGCAGATGTTTGCTGGGATAGATGGAATGGGACACTGAGGAAGTGGAAGAGGGTTGGAGATCACGTAGTCCTTGTTAGGGGTGAGATATCATAGAAGGCTGATGTATTCCCCAGACAGCGGTGGTTCAGGGGCAGGGGAGATTTGGTCATAATAATGTAGTAAAGACCTTGGAGAATGCCTTGATATAATACTTCCCTCTGAGTAATACAGTGGAATGAGGTTTGATATTTGAAATACTTGTATCCTGCTTACTGTAACTAATAAATTAGTTTGAGATTAAAGTTCCAAACAACATATTTATGAATTTGAAGAAACAATGACACTTACAGATATCAAACCATAGTTGGTTTTTTTTTGGTAGTACAGGGCTGAATTCATGTAGTCCTCCCAGAATATTAATTCTGAAATGAATATCAAGAGATAAGGTTAAAAGTTCACTAATAATATAGTGCTTATTTATTGCAAGAGATCAAAGTTAAATTTCTACCACTAGAGATTCAATCATCACTTTCATAACCTATACATCAACATAGCTGGGTAATACATAGCAGTGTATATGCTCTATTTTCATTGTTGGCTCAGGAAGGTTCAGTCTTCCAATGCTCATCCAACTCTAGAACCAGGATCACCCTGACCTCGTGATGAGTTACATTATGCCAATGTTCTCGAGTACTTACACTGTCATGGACCAGTCTTGAAGTCACTGTCCTTCACCAAAGTGCATGAAAGGATGGCCTTACACTAACCATCCGTGCAACCAAGATCCTTTGCCAATATACCTCTGCCAACAATTAAGATCCTGGACAGCATGAATCACTTTCTATATCCTAGGCATGTACAACCTTTAGCCATCAGAGGAAAAGAGTTCTGTTGACTAAGGTCTCAGATCCAATAGCAAACTTGTGGTCTATTGCACAACACTGACGTCTGCTATTTTGTATGCTTTGGAATATGAACTAATTGCAGAGAAAGATCACTGATGTTCATTCCATGATCACTTCTAAAACTCTCAGCAGGTTGGGTGAAACGACATCTACCAGGCCATGTTACTGATTATACTCAACCAATTCTTGTGGGTGGGCCATGCTTGATGACTAAAACTTTGATAAAAGAACTCAGTGCTGAGCTTTGGCATATCAAGACATTTGAGGACAGGACGCACAATCCAAGAACATTCTGAAAAATCTCCTTGAAGAACTGTCACACACCCACTGACCCACGAGGATCTCTGGCCACTAAAAGTGCAGAAGGAGGCACCAGCCACCTTGAGTTTCTATAATGGGACAGCATGGAAGCTATGTGCTGATGACAGAAGGAGGGCACAAGCTATCCAACAACACACCCAACCAGCTTTCAATCAGCACCCCTCCCACCCGTGTCAGTCCACTTCTTCCACATCAGATTCTTCAGTAGACTATTAAACCTACAGAACTGGAATGGAGGCAAGTCATCCTTGAAGCTGTGAGGCAGCTTAAAAGGAAGAGAAGTTCAATATAGGACTATTGGCTCATTCAAGGAGAGTTAACGGTCTCAGAACACATTGAAAAATACTTAGTTCACAGTGGGATGTTAAAATTCCTATCAGCACAATGTTAATTTATTTAAAACAGCAATATTTTGACATTGCCCTTTAAGTTCCTTTTCCGGACCATTAATTCTCTCATTAACATATGCTGTTGATGTTTCTTCATGACCATCTCTGTGAGAAACAACATGCTCTCTTCTCCAGCACTTAAACTGTGGGTGTAATAAGAGCGGACAGCAGGACTCTGCACTTAGTTCCTTTCAAAATAACATTTGTACAGAAACACTTAGTACTTAATAGCAAGACAGCTATTGCATACTGTGGCAAGGCAAACTCAGTTATCATTAACACACAGAGATCATATTTGCTTTTGCAAACAACTACTTATGATCTTATATTTTAGTTTGTAATCAAAATCCATTTATACATAACATAATTACCTCCTGTGTAGACCTTTTTTTTTAATATTTTGGAAATGCGATTGCTGCTGAGCCTAAAAGAATTCTTGGAAGGAAAAGCTTATAGTAGTTAACTCATCCACATGATATATACCTGGTATTTTTGTGCATCATCTTCCTCTCACCTGTGACTTCCAGGAGAAAATTTATTTTATTTTCCTGTGTATCTCCTCTGGCAATAACTCATGGAAAGACTGAAGAGCTTATCAAAACTTGCTATGTCACCCCATTGCAATTCGTTCTTGGGTCTTCTTGACCATTATTGAAAAGTGAAATATATTTCAAATATGTTATATGTAAGCCAAATATTAAAGCTTATTTGGCTAATCAAATAATCCTAAATTTGAATTCTAAAATACATGACATGTAGTATTTTTTATAGATCATCTAATCTCTTTCATTTTTTGCAAGTTATTGAGATACTTATAAAACTGAGTCTCTTTTAGATCTAAGTATCTAAATACAACATATAGGAGGAAGATTGAAAATTTGCCGGAGTAGTGTAATAACAACAACCTCTTACTCGACGTCAATAAGACCAAGGAACGATTGTAGACTTTAGGAGAAGGGAACCAGAGGTCCATGAGCCAGTACTATTTGGAGGATCAGAGGTGGAGAGGGTCAGTAACTTTAAATTCCTGGGTGTCACTATCTCAGACGACCTGTCCTGAATTCATCATATAGATATGATTGCAAAGAAAGCATGGCAGCACCTCTACTTCCTCAGCAGACCGCAGAGGTTTAGCATGTCATCAAACACCCTGGCGAACTTCTATAGATGTGTGGTGGAAAGTGTACTGTCTGGCTGCATTATGGGCTGGTATGGGAACACCAATGCCTTTGAGTGGAAAATCCTACAAAAGGTAATAGATTTGGCCCAGTACATCATGGGTAAAACCCTCCCAACCTTTGAGCGTATCTACCAGAAACATTGCTGTAGAAAAGCAGCATCCATCATCAAAGAACTTCATCACCCAGGCCATACTCTTTCCTCGCTGCCATCAGGTAGAATGTACAAGTGCCTCAGGACTTACACCACCAGGTTCAAGAATAGTTGCTACCTCTCAAACATCAGGCTCTTGAACAAAAGTGGCTAGCTACACACACTCTATTTCTGGTGTTCCCATAACCGATGGCCTCTTTATCTTGTTACTTCATGCTCTTGTTATTTATTGCAATTTATTTGCATTTGCCCAGTTGTTCATTGATCCTGTTTACAGTTACTGTTCTATAGATTTGCTAAGCATACCCGCAGGAAAAAGAACCTCAGGGTTGTATGTGATGATGTGTATGCACTCTGATAATAAATTTTACTTTGAACTTTGAACTTTTAAATATGTGTGATTAAATATGATTAAAATTCTGGAATGAACAAGTGGAATGGTCATTTTCTATTTTGTTCAGTGCAAGTCACTGCCTATGAGTTGTAAAAGTGATATGAGAGCTTACATAGACATAGATTCCAAATGGAAAAGATATACAGAATTGTGTTTGTGGTAGATGGTCCAATTCACTACAATTTCTGGCAATGATTTACAATGAATTCAATGAAAACAATCTAACCAATCCTAATTAACCTAACTGATGATATTCCTGCAGCTGGCTGAAAGAGGAAAATTATCAGCTTCTAATGAATTAGCTACATTTGGACCATGCTGTAGTTGCAGAAATTTCTCTGAGCAATGAATCCCATATGAACACAAATATTACCCAATTTTTGACGAGTATTGCATTTTGGACAAAAAGTTTTGATTTTCCACTTTATAAGTGTCCTATATACATTAAAATATTACGTCTTGTTCAAAACTTCCTAGATCTTGGACTGGCATGTTAGAGTTTTGGTTAGCATAACTGTTTACAGTGCCAGGGATCACTAATCAAGGTTTGATTCCCACCACTGTCTGTAAGGGGTTTGTACGTTCTCCCTGCGACTGTGTGTAGCCCTCCCTGCTACCTTTCTACCTACCTACCTATCTATCTATTTATATATCTATTTACCTATTGCTTTATTTATTGCAATATTGTACTTTTTATGTCTTGTACACTACTGGTGCCACAAAACAAATTTCACAACAAACATGTATGTCAGTGATAATGAACCTAATTCAGAAATGTCACATCAATCTGATAGGCTGTGGAAGAAGTGAATATGAGATTTGTGAATAAAAGCATTATTTACGATCTTAAGAATTTGGGAGGTTCAATTATCCTATTAAAACTGTTATACCATCCTGTGTTTCGAACTGCATATCTGTTTCTGTCAACTTGTTCAGTTGTTAATTGCAAATTCACCATTGTACTTTGCTTTTGAAAATTTACACTGGTTTCTTACTATGTCAACTGAGATGGGGAAAAATAAAGTTGTTTCAATGCCAAGCACTGGATTTCTACACAGCACCCATTGTCAGCTCTTTATTTTTAAGATACATTATTATTTTTTGCTCTAATTAAAACATCGGCACCCTAAGGCATAATTACATGAACTGGCTAGCCATTCATTCTTGTTATTTATGGCATCCACCTGCATGCCGGATAGAGTGGGCTAACCTTTCTGACCCTCCCCACCAGGGAGTTAACTAACAAGGCACGGTGAAGTCCAGCTGGCAAGTAACTTCAGTAGACAATGCCTCAGAATTCTTTGACATCTTTAGACTCATTAATGCTGCTCCAGATCAAACCTCAGGAATGGTGGGCTTGGAGCTCAATAACAGAGAATAACGTTCATGCTTAGGATCAGGGCGTTTACATGGGACCTCAACATGATAACATTTCCAAGATTAATCCAATGTACTGCAATTCCTTAAATTTAATTTCTTATTCTATTGTATGCATTCACTATGACAATAACCATAGAGTTCTTCAGAACAGTGGCAATTTTAGTGCATGGAAGAGATCAAACGCAATTATTTTAGCAATCCGGTAAAGTTTAGTTATTAGAACTCCCTGGTGCATTATGCAAATCATTGCATGAAAATTTATACTGAAAATTCAAAATGTCTAACATTTCTCAATTGTTTCACATAATTTTAAATATTATATGTCTTACTTTTTAGTAAGCTTCATAGTTAATCATTTACTGAGAAGTTCTTATTATATTCTAGAATCAATAACTCAGGATGTTTCTGTTTTCTAGAAAATTGCCATGAATCATTTACTTTTAAACAGTTTTTATTCTGCAAATTGAACTTTACATGTTATAGAAGTTCAGATACCTAAATCATCAATCTTGCAAAACTAAATACTGTTTACTACAGCTAGTGTTTGTTGACTGAAGAAAACTTTATAGGGGAATATATGTCATAGGTACAGCTGGAAGGTTGCAAACTAATTGAGTAAAATCAATTGTTGATAATTTTGCTGCAACTTCATTTGATAAACTAGAATCAAATCATGTAAATTACATGAGACTGAGGGATGAACTAAGCTAGTGTTTGTTTACTCGAGAGACCTTTACAGAGGTGCATGTGACATAGCTACAGCTGGAAGATTTGCCATGTGAGCCTGCATGTTAATTGGAAAGAGAAGCAACACTGACTGAGTGCTTTCAGTGTGGCAGCAGTCACGGTGTTACAAGCTGAGAGGATTTATTTTGCACCATGTGGTGTTTGCCCATCCAATTGGCGTGGGGATTAACAGGGTAATCTTGCCTCAACAGTTGTTCTTAGGCTGGTACATTTCTTTCTCATCTGCTCCAAAGTTCTCTTGATAATTAAAGTTTCCTACCACCTTCTCTGACAAACTCAGCATCACTCTCCTTTATAGAGTGTGCTCTGGAGTGCCAAACATTTCATCAACTCAGGAGCTTGCTATGAATATTTAATTTGGTCTGATCCAAGAATATGTCTCAGAGTCAGTTATGTGAGTCGGCTGGGCAGAAAGCTGGCTTGACAAAAACAAGAATGAAAAATCCATAAACAACAGGAATTCTGCAGATGCTGGAAATTCAAGCAACATACATCAAAGTTGCTGGTGAACGCAGCAGGCCAAGCAGCATCTATAGGAAGAGGCGCAGTCGACGTTTCAGGCCGAGACCCTTCGTCAGGACTAACTGAAGGAAGAGTAAGTAAGGGATTTGAAAGCTGGAGGGGGAGGGGGAGATGCAAAATGATAGGAGAAGACAGGAGGGGGAGGGATAGAGCCGAGAGCTGGACAGGTGATAGGCAAAAGGGGATACGAGAGAATCATGGGACAGGAGGCCTAGGGAGAAAGACGGGGGGGGGGTGACCCAGAGGATGGGCAAGAGGTATATTTAGAGGGACAGAGGGAGAAAAAGGAGAGTGAGAGAAAGAATGTGTGCAAAAAAATGAGTAACAGCTGGGGTACGAGGGGGAGGTGGGGCCTAGCGGAAGTTAGAGAAGTCCGCTAGGCCCCACCTCCCCCTCGTACCCCAGCTGTTACTCATTTTTTTGCACACATTCTTTCTCTCACTCTCCTTTTTCTCCCTCTGTCCCTCTAAATATACCTCTTGCCCATCCTCTGGGTCACCCCCCCCCGTCTTTCTCCCTAGGCCTCCTGTCCCATGATCCTCTCGTATCCCCTTTTGCCTATCACCTGTCCAGCTCTTGGCTCTATCCCTCCCCCTCCAGCTTTCAAATCCCTTACTCACTCTTCCTTCAGTTAGTCCTGACGAAGGGTCTCGGCCTGAAACGTCGACTGCGCCTCTTCCTATAGATGCTGCTTGGCCTGCTGCGTTCACTAGCAACTTTGATGGATGAAAAATCTATACTTTGGAAACATTGCAGCGAATGGCCACAGATGAAATAAACTTGTTTTTGTGTGAACAGTTTTTATTTTTATTTTAGTGTGTTTGACTAGAGAGGCAGTGAATATCTCTGGGGGTTTTGGTTGTCAAAACACACTGTGCTTGTCCTCTGTCTCAATATGAGGGGTAATCTAGGATTGTGCACCACAGCGAGCACTATGTTTTGGAAATACTGAAAGTGACAATAGGTCCTTCCTTTTATATTACTGATATGTATTAGGCCCCTGTAGACTGATAACAAACCTAATGTGGTGTGTGCATCACACATCACTGGTTTATATAAGGAGATGGGATTCTTTAAAGTGTTCATAACACCTATTATCCAGAATAGGTTTACATACATAATAAACCAGAAAACTTGACGATCAGCTTGAAAGAAAACAGACAGCTCCACCTAATATACATCTACTCTCTGAGACAAAAGAATAACAGTGCAGTTTTTTGGGATACAATTCACTAATCTAGGCTGTACCGACAGCACACACTTTCTCTGGGTCCATGGTTATGCTTTGGTGTGGAAGGATGTTACACAGGAAGGAAATGACTGGGGTGTGGAACTGGCATTTTTCCAACTTGCAATACAGTTGGTTTTTGAGGAGATGCTGAAGGACTGATCGGATGCGGCAAACAAGGACTTGGAAGTCCTTGGAGAAGATGAGAACGTTGCCGAGGTAGCTGAGCACATACCTGTGTAGCATGTCTCAGAGGATCTCATTGATGGAAGCCTTGGAAAATGGCTGAACTGTTGGAAGGTCTGAAAGGCATCACCGTATTTGTAGTTGTCAGTAGGTGCTATGAACACTGTCTTCCACTTATTCCCTTGGTGGACGTGGATCAGGTTGCACGTACTTTGTATATTCAGTTTGGTGAAGATCTGGGCCCTGCCGTGAGTTTCAAATGTGCTATCCATCAAAGGGAGAGGTAGGCAGTCCCATCTTTCTTCTTGAGAAAGAGGAATCCTGCATCCTCTGAGGACTGGGTGATTGAATGAAGCCGTGCAGTGGTGCTCTGGCGATGTATTTGTTCATAGCTTGGGTCTCAGGTGGGGAAAGGGAGAGCAGAAGGCTTCAGGGAGGGCTGGTGCCGAGGGGTGGGGAGGATGATTACACTATCATGTGGTCTGTGAGCTGGCAGGGTGCTGGCTTTTACTGAAAGCGATGGCTAAATTATGGTATTCCAGTGTGAGTTTGTTGAGTTCAAGGGTTTCCTCCGTCCCCACGGATTCATGGGGTGTCAGCTGAGGTTGCAGGCAGGTGGTCCAGCAGGTGTGTCCTCAACCCAGCAGTGGTCCCGGTGATGAGGCAAAGTGAGGGTCATGTGTGGAGAGTCAGGGATAACCCAAGATGAGAGGAGTGTTGGTTGTGTCTACCAGAAGGAATTGGATGGACTCACGATGCTCTCTGATGCTCACGTGCACAGGCCATGTGCACATTCAGACCATCCCGGATCTCAAGGGACAACTGTCAATGGTTGTGATGCAGAAGGGATGAGAGATAGGCTCAGTAGGGACTCCAAGCTATACACAGCGAGTCTGGTCCAGAAAGTTACCTGCTGCGCCGGAATCCACCAGAACCTTCTGTGTGTGTGTGCTGTGGAGGAGGACAGAAAGAGCGAGTCAGGCTATGGTACTGGAATGAGAGGTTGGGTGGAGCTTACCAGATAGAAGGCCCTTATTTCTACCTGGTGTTGTCGTTTTCCTGGATGCAGTGGGCATTTGATTTGTTCCTCCACCGAAACTCATGCTCTTGGGGTGGGGGTCAAGGGAACTCTCCCTAACTGCATGGGTAACTGATGAGGGTTGTGCAGCCTGAATTTGTTATGGGAATGGAACTGTGTCCCTGGCTGATGATCTAGAGGGTTGTTCCACAAGATGCTTGCTCATTCAGAGAGCCAGAGTGATGAGGCTTTCGAGGTCGGTGGGCATCTACTGGGTGGACAGCTTGTCTTTCAAGTACTTCGAGAGGCCATGATTTTAATGGGCTAACAGTACTTCCACATTCCAGCCGCACTCCACTGCAGCGGTCCTGAATTCCACAGTGTAATCCAGCTTTGACACAGGTGAGGTATCTGATCCACTGCCCCCCGCTGTTTCCTGGTGCATTCCAGCAGTGAATTCCTCATATTTATTGCAAATGATGGCTTTATTGTCCCAGTCAAGAGAGAGATAACAAAGGCAATTTTGGCTCAGTCCTTGGAATACAAAGATGGCTGGATCTGGAAGTGTAAGATGCACTGGGGCAGGAAATTGTGGCATCAGGTTGGTGATCATTCGAAGAGTTCTGGCACAGGAATCCTGGGCTCTGTGAGAGGGATTGCCTGGCGTGGGGCTGCTGTATTGAGAGTGAGAGTTTGTGGAGAGTGGCGAGCAGATGGTCAATGGTTTCCTGCTGCTTCAGGATTGTCTGCTCCTGTTGACAGATGACTTCCTTTAGGTGAACGTACTCTGCTGGGTCAACCATTGGTTCATTACTCCTTTGAGGAAACGCAGAGAAGGTTTAACTCAGAATCAGAGCAGCCAAGACTGTTTTGCAGTAAACTGCTAAATAGTAAGCCAGGAGGAGCCACAAAACAAGAGAGAACAGACACTTAACATGACAAGGTGACAGGGTCACTGAAGACTAGGAGCAACATGTTGAGACTGGTTGGTTTGTATAGGTGAACATGTATTGTGGATGAGAGTTGGGTTTAAATAGGGTGCAGGTGATGAGTTGGAAACAAGTGTCAAAATAACTCTGGTTAGCTGGGTGGAGACTGGAAGATGCCTGCCTGTTCAGGCCTGACAATACTGATCACTGGGAAGGTTCAATGTACCAGGGTTTATGAAATCTTTAATGTTGTGACTGGCCATGAAGATCTTATTTGTCCCTTGAATTGAAAATTCAAATCTATTGGGAAATTGATTTGGTACTGTTCTTCAAAATGTTTATATAAAAACTTCACATCCAGAAAACGTTACACACAAATCTCAACTATTTTGGTATTGTGCTACTAACAAAAACTGTGCACATAAAATGTAAGTGTGAAAATGGAAAGTGGCAATCAAGAGTTTGAAGAACAACCTGCAACACCTTTAAGGCTTTCATAAAGTAATTACTCTAATAGACTGAGAATATATATCTGACTCCGATGTGGTTTAATTATTGACTAATTTTTAAAACACTAGTGTTGACAAACAAGATGCATCATGGGTAAAAGCCTCCCAACCATTGGGCACTTCTACATGAAACATTACCATAGAAAAATAGCATCCATTATCAGAGATCCTCACCACCCAGGTCATGTTGTTTTCTTGCTGCTGCCATCAGGTAGAAGGTACAAGTGCCTCAGTATTCGCACCACCCTTCAACCATCAGACTCTTGAACAAAAGGGGATAACTACACTCATTTAAGGACTCTGCTATATTGAAGGATGTTATATTATTACTTCATGCTCGTAATTTATTGCTATTTATTTATATATGCATCCACACAGCTTGTTTGCAGTTTGCAGTTACTGTTCTAGAGATTTGCTAGTATGCCCCCAGAAAAAGAACCTCAGGGTTGTTTGTGGTGACATGTATATACTCTGATAATAAATAGTACTTTGAATTTTGAACTTCCTGGAAAAATAGCCACCTCATACATGGAAGTGTGACAATATTTAAAATGGCACATATGATCTTAGAGATTGAAGAAAAGAAAACATGCTAATACAGAAATTTTAATGAAAGCAGAAACTTTACGAACTTAAGTACATGATGATTATAAAATTATGTCACACCCTTTTGGAAAAAAAACAAGCATTTCTTCTCAGTAACTTTCCAGCAATGGTAACTTCCTACTTAAAAAAGAACAGGACTTTTATAAGGGCTTCTTTCCCTCACATTCATTGGGCCTTTTGTAATCTTCGGCTGTGATCTCAGTGGTACAAGTTGCTTTAGGCAGCATTGTAACTGCAACATGAATGGAATGCCAACCAGGGGAATAACAGATGTAAAACTATGTGTATGCATGTTGCAGTATTCCAAAGACCCAAATTTTGAAGATCCTAAAACTGACAGGGCAGGGAGAGAGATATTCCAGCTCCAGCAGGTGACATGATGGATACCTGTATTACTCAGGTTGTTGATCTTTTGCTGATATTTCAGCATACAGTGGCCAAAGAGAGCTGGGTTTGCAGAGTATGGGCATTGGTGAGTAAAGAACTACAGTAAGGCAAGGGCAACATTTTGTCGCAATGAATGAGGCGAACCCAACCACAGAACACAGGCACAGAGGTTGCGTTAGGATGCAGATGCGGACGTGAGCATTGAATGGCAAACAGGAGAGAGTGCAGGAAGGCAGGAGATAGGCAGAACTGATCTTGACATGGAGTGACTGGGTTTCACGGGTAAACCTCGGAACTGGAGTAGAACATAGAAACCTGATCTTGACACGAAGAGACCGAGTTTCACAGGTAATTCTCGGTACTGGAGCAAAACTTAGAACACAATCCTAAGCGGCCGGGTAACATTAATTACCACACAGGCAAAACCAATGACCTGGCAACTAGTGGGTGTAAAGCCGGTGTTCTTATGCTGCAGGTCTTGATGAAAACCAGGTGTGTCATCATCAAAGGGAATTAGGAGAAAATGGGGAATTAATGGGCGGGACTGTGACAGTACACCCACCCCCCCAACAGGAGTCTCCAGGCGAACCACCAGGCTACTCCGGATTGTCTTGATGGAAATCGCGGATGAGGGAAGGGTCCAGGATGAAGGAGTGGGGAATCCAGGTGCACTCCTCAGGACTGTATCCCTCCCAATCAACCAGGTACTGGAGACCCCTGCCTTGGTGGCGCACATCCAGTATTCGCCGGATGGTGTACGCTGGGTAGTTGTCAATGATCCGGGCAGGTGGAGGAAGTTCAGCAGGAGGGCACAAAGGGCTGACAGACACAGGTTTCAATTGGGAGATGTGGAACATGAGATGAATGTGCATGGATCAGTACATGGAACTACGATGACGTAGCCATTACTGAAAGTTGGTTGAGAGAGGAGAAAGAATGGGTAATTAATGTACCAGGTTTTCAAAGTTTTAGAAAAGATAGAGGAGGAGGTAAAAAAGGGTGAGGTGAGTTGCACAACTAATCACAGCATCACTGAGGAGAGACATAATGGAGGGGGCAGACACTGAGTCCATTTGGGTGGAATTTAGGAATAGGAAGGGTGCAATCACACCGATGGGATTGTACTACAGATTCCCTAATAGCCACCGGGACATTGAGGAAAAGATATGTAATCTAATTAATTAAGTGTGTACAGTGAGGGGGACGGGGACGTGAAGAGAGCGACAGTAATGGAGATTCTTATTTAGGACGCTCCTGCAGCTAGAGACAAATCTAGAGGATACGTGATACCGGGATGAAGGATATCACTGTGCATTTGAACATTCCTGAGTTGGGCAGCGTATGGTTGTGAGCAGAGAAAGCCTGTGGTCTGCAACAGCACAGACAGAGAAAGAGACAAGTCTTCATCTTGACGTGTTGACTGTTTCTCTTCCCACAATTGCTGCCTGACCTGTGAAGTATTTTCAGCAATTTCTGTTTTTATTTTAGTTTCCAGCATCTTTTTGATTTTTCAGAAAAAAAGTGATGGGTCCTGAAGGCACATTTTAAGGAGCTAGGAGAAAGGTCAGGAAGAAGGACACGAAAGGTTGCAACCTCCCCATTGCTCATGATACCGTATGCAGTGAAAGGAGATGTTGAAGAAAAGTGCAGAGTAATGTGTGGCTGGAAGTATGAAGCATGATATGATAGCTGTTATGAAAATATAGCATAAAGAGGGATAGGTTAAGAAGCTTAACATTCTTCATTATAAGAAAGAGGAATTTTAAAAAAGGACAGGATAGAAATATTGATTGAATACACGTGTAGGAAAGACAAGTTTAGAAGGAAATTATTGTGTGCAGTTCTGGTCACCTAACTATAGGAAGGATATCAGTAAGATTGAAAGTGTGCAGAGAAGACTTACTAGGATGTTGCCAGGTCTTCAGGAGTTGAGTTACAGGGAAAGATTAAACAAGTTAGGACTTTATTCCTTGGAGCGTAGAAGAATGAGGGGAGATTTGATAGAGAGGTTTACAAAATTATGAGGGGTATAGACAGAGTAAATGTGAGTAGGATCTTTTCACTTAGACTAGGAGAGATAAATACAAGAGGACATGGCTTTAGGGTGAAAGGGGAAAGGTTTAGGGGGAACATTGGGGGAACTTCACTCAGAGTGGTGGAAGTGTGGAACGAGCTGCCATCTGACGTGGTAAATGCAGGCTCACTTAAGTTCTAAGAATAAATTGGATAGATACGTGGATGGGAGAGGTCTGGAGGGTTATGGATTGGATGCAGGTCAATGGGACTAGCAGAATAAAGTTTTGGCACAGACTCGAAGGGTCGAATGGCCTGTTTTCTGTGCTGTAGTGTTCTATGATTCTCTGGTTCTATGATCATCAATGAAGGGTGTGTAGGTTGAGCTAAAGGACAAAATGAGTGAAATCACACGATTGGGATTTTCAGACAGTACAAGGGTGATAAGGGAACAAATTAGACATCAGATTTCTCACAAATACAAAATAATTGGAGCAGTATTTCTGAATGTTTCCTTGCAACAGAGAGAAATGCCATCCAGTCTGTCTAGCTCACAGAGAAATCCCATTCGCCCACTAAATTTCACTCAATCTATTTTCCGCCCATTCCAATCAGCTCTCTTAGATTCTGCCACTTACCTATACAGTGGACAATGTGATGTGGGACCAAACTGGAGCTCCAGAGGAGACTCATTATGTCACAGAGCAGACGTGCAAGCTGCACACAGACAACAGTAGAGGTCAGGACTAGACCAGGGTCCTGGTGCTATGAGACTGAGCATCTAAAGTTCTGCCAGATGTGCTGCTATTTTCACCAGCTGATCTGTCAATAGTGAGAGATTTAATTCATCCTGATATTGACCAGAATACGGTCAGTATCAAAGGTGTAGAGGGCACAGAGCGCTTAAACTGTATTCAAGAGAATTTCTTTAGCCAGTATGTAGCAAGCCACATAGGACTCTGGAAGAGAGTGGGAAGCAAATGGTAGTGGCGTGTTTGTTACCTGTGGAGTTCGAAGGGGTTAGTATTTGGTTCTCTATTTTTGTAATAAAAACTTAAATGTGGGGCACGATAAAGAAGGTTACAGATAATAAAGGGGTAGTCTAGTGATCTACAGTGAACAGGAAAGCAATAGGAAGATATAGATCACCCGGTCATTTGAGCAGAAAAATGGCAAGTGGAATTTAATCCAGTGAAGTGCAAGATAATCCCTTTAGAGAGGTGAACAAGGCTTGAAAAAAATACAATATAGGGCAGGATTCTGAGTGGTATAGAAGGACAAGGGACCTTGGAGTTGCATGTCTCCAAACTTAAAGGTTACAAGCCAGATTCAAAAGGCTTTTGGAATGAATTCCTTTAATTAGCTAAGGCATGAATTGTAAGGTTATGTTAGAAGTGTAGCTAACATGAGTTAGTCCACAGCTTGAGTCCTGCATATAGTTCTGAATTGCACAGTACAGGGAAGATGTGATATCACTGAGGAAGATGAAGAGGAGATTTACCCAAGAGGGAACCGGGGAGGCTGTGGCAGCACATATAGAGGTGGATAAAATTATGAAAGCCTGGACAGAGTAAATGAGAATGGTCTATTTCTGTTCACTAAAGTGGTAAAAAAAAGAACACAGAGCATTGATTTAAAGTAATGCTAAAAGAATTAGAGGGAACATAAATAGAAAAAAATACATCTGGAGGGTGGTAGGCATGTAGAGCCCACTGCCTGAAATCACGACAGAGGCAAAAACCCTCACTATAGTTAAATAGTATATGGTTTGAACTTGAAGAGCTGTGACCCACAGATGGAATTAGGCTGGGAAGCTCATTTTTATTTGACACAGTCATAATGGGCTGAATGGCCTCCTTAAGCTCCATTAACTTTTCAGAATTTTATGATTTCTAGAAATTGGCTCCTTAGATTAAATATACAGTTTTTTCTCTATTCAAAAGGATAATCTTGATTCACATTTGCACTGCTGAAATCAAAATTTTGTTCCTGGCAACCAGCAATTAGCTACTGGGTACTATCACTGAGAAATCCTTTGTAATAAAAGTGTATAAAGATTAAAGATGATCTTTTTTTTGTCACATGCACATCAAAAAATACATCATTTGTGTCAATGACCAACACTTCCTGAAGATGCAAATGTCACCACTCTTTCGGCACCAACAAAGCCAGCCCACAAATGACAACCTAATCTTAACCAGTCTGTCTTTTAGGACTATAGGAGGAGACTGCAGCACCCAGAGGAAACCCATATAGTCATAGGGAAAACATAACAAACTTCTTCCAGACAGTGGTGGGAATCAATTATCACTGGTTCTGTAAAGCATTGCACCAACTTTTATGCTACTGTGCCACCCAATGGCACAGAAATGGCCATTGAAAGGGAAAACTTTCAAATGACTGGGAAGAATAAAAAAAGGTCACATCTGAACTCTTTTACTTTGAAATTCCTTCAAGAGTTTTGTAAGATCTACATTTATTACTCAGCCCAAAATATCCCAATCTGTCTGGTTTGTTGCACCAGTTCAACAGCAGTTGCGTTTACCACCCTCCCAAGAGCCCCACAACATTATCATGGTTTTGAGGCTTGCGTGCCTCAGTGACCTGGAATGTTCTGCTGGCTGGAGTCAGGGCTTTATGCTTTGACTCTTGGTTGGGTCACCCATGGCAAACAGTCAAAGGGTAGAAGCCAGACTAAGAGTGGTCCACCGGTCTTCCAGGTTTTGGGGTTTAACTCAGGCCTAACATCTTTGACTGGTGACAACAAAACCATTAGGGAAACAGCAGTCAGTAATCCTCTACCTCTGAGAGGCGAAGAACTGACAGAAATGGAGGATCTTCATTGCTGCCCTCGATTCCAGCGGTGTCCTGCGCAGTAAGGTGAGCTTACCGTAATATTACAATCACATTCAAGTTTGCTGATGACATGGCAGTAGTGGCACTTATTTACATCAACTGCACAATGGTGGAAACTGCAAGCAGTTTCAAAATCTTCGGAGTGCACATCACACACAACCTCTCACACAACCTCTCACGGTCCCAGAACACATTCACCACAGTTAAGAAAACTTATCAACACCTTTACTGTTGGAGGAGGCTGAAGTGAGCTGGACTTTGCATGCCCATACTCAGTTCATTCTACAGATGGCAGTAGAGAGCATCCTGACCAGCTGCATCACTGCTTGGTGCAAAAACTGTACTGCCAGACTGGAAAACTCTACAATGGGTCATCAAAACTGCAAAATGCATCTCTGCCACCAGCCTACATGCCACCAAAGACATATACACAGAAATGTGCTGGAAAAAGGCCAGAAATATCAGGGGGTATCCCAGCCACCCTACTCATGGACTGTTTGACAAACTCCTATCAGGGAGGAGGCTACATAACATCCACACCAGGACCACCAGACTTAAATACAGTTACTTTCCTCAAACAATAAAGCTGATGAACACCCCGACCCTCTAACTCCACCACTACTTTCTTGCTTCTTGTCAGTCACCTATGTACAGCCTGGCGATGCTTTATGAACATACAATTAATCTATGTGTATAAGCTATTTGTGTTTTTCTTTAACTTTCAGTGTGTTCTTTAACTTCTGTGTTTTTTTGTGCTTCATTGGATCTGGAGTAGCAATCACTTCATTCTCGTTTACACTCGTGTACAGGAAGTTACATTACAAATTTTGAATCATGAATTTTGTATTTTGGTTTGTGTAACTGTCTCAGAGACATGTTTCATTGAGATGTTTATTTTATATGTTTTTGTTGTAAATTCATGATTATTTTATCACCTTAAATGTTTTATGTAAGGCTTTATTTAATGTAGAGTTTAATGGGTCACATGACCAGAGTTTAACAGGCCACATGACCAGAGTTTAATAAAAGCATGACTGTGACATTATGGGTCAGAACCAACGTGGAAGCAGAGAACGAGACATGGCCCTAAAATAACCTCATTCTGCACATGGTAATTGTTTTTTTTATTTGTTTTATAATGTTGTTGATGTGCCTTTACATGGACAGTGTGATATGTTTTTAGTGATTTTATTTGATTTCAGTACACTTTTATTGTGCTGACGTGTTTTGGGGCCAGTTATCGACGGACACTAGCTTGAGAGACTTTAAAAGACTGAGAGATGTATGTTTAAAACTTTTTATGTCCTTTATTCTCTTATAGTTTTCACGGTGTCTACTGAAGAGAGAGAAATAAAAATAAATCTTCAGGGACATCTGTATGTTCATTGGACTGGTGCAGTTACAGTTTGGATTATTCCAGATCAGAATATGAGACTAGAGTTCAGTAGTTTAATGGTCACCATTATTGGTAGTCATTGTTAATTCCACAGCTATTTAATTACTTGAATTTAACTTCCCCTGTTGTTGTAGTAGGAATAAAATTTTCAACCAGTTCTCTGGATATTAGCCCAGAAAACTATCCACTTTGATTTTGTGTAATGCCTTCCTATTTGTAGCATCATCTCAAGCCTTCATGCTGTCAGTAGCAACGTTGCAAAGCAAATAAATATCCTCTTGCTCATTTCCAGGCTGTAAACCACCAAAAAAAAAATAGTTCTGCCCTAGTAAGCAGAAAATGTTAAGGGGTATCATCTTTTAGGTCATGAATCATTTTTAAATTAGAGGACGATAGTGGGTATGAACACTGGTACCCCTTTTGTCAGTGGGAATGTAAAGAAATTTTGGGGGCTTTTGGTTTCCTTCAGTATTTAGTGCCACTAGTTACTGCTGTGGACTTCTGTTCTCTCTGGCATACAAAGGGATATTATGTACACTCACTGGTTCCTTTATTAGGCACACCTGCAAATCTGCTCGTTAATGCAAATAATAAATCAGCCAATCACATGGCAGCAATTCAATGCATAAAAACATGCAGATATGATTAAGAGGTTCAGTCATTTTTCAGATCAAATATTAGGACTGGGAAGAAATGAGACTTAGGTGACTTTGTCTGCGGAATGATTGTTGGTGCCAGATGGGGTGGTTTGAGTATCTCAAAAACTGCTGATCTCCTGGGATTTTCATGCACAATGCTCTCTTGTGATTGTAGGGAATAGTGCGATAAACTAAAGCATCCAGTGAGTGGCAATCCTGTGGAAGAAAACACCTTGTTAATGAGAAAGGTTAGAAGCGAATGGCCAGCCTGGTTCAAGGTGACCAGATATCTACAGTAATTCAAATAACTATACACTACAACATTGGTGTGCAGAAGAGCACCTCTGAACACACAATATGTCAAACCTTGAAGTGGATGAACTACAGCATCAGAAGACCACAAACATGCACTCAGTGTCAATTTTACCAGGCTCAGGAGGCACCTAATATAGTAGCTAGTTGAGTGTATGTCATTCCCCAAAGTAAGAAGCCATGTATTGTCAAAATAAGGAATAGTCTTCAATATTCTAATGCGTGAAAATAAGCTGATTTTGGGGATTATTTTACAATAAAAGGATAATAAAAGTAAGAGAGGGAACTATGGGAAATTAAAGTTTTATTGGAAATTAGTTTCATCATATACATCATAAAACCGTGGGACCAACACTCCAATGAACTGCAAATGGGCAATTCTGTGGCTGACCCTGCTTGCTGCATTCATCAAGTAACTGCCAATCAATTTGGCTAAGCCAGCAGCTCGATTCTATATAAATGAGCTGACAGTTTTATTTAATTTAAAAGTAATAACATGAGACGGACAGAGTTGTCCTGTGGGCTGTTGTCGGTTATTCTGCTAATCACTTCTTGTGATTGGTTGCATCTATCCCGCTGCCTGTGTTATACATTCTATTAAAGAAACAGGAACATCTTTGTCAATCATGTCTTTCCCATTAGAATATCTAACACATTCATATGGAGAGGATGGAAATCGGGAAATATTTCTCCTAACAGGTTTTTTTTAACATTTCACTTATAATCCCAGTCTCCTTGTTCCTCCCAATCTGTTTATATGTTTTCTGATAGTATATAGTATTCTGATAGTAATAGTATTTCTGATGGTGCAATACTTAGGATTGCAAGAATAAAAGTTTGTTTCCTAACCCATACTATTTTCCTGTGTACCTGATCTCTCTGAAGAAATGTCCCATGGGCTTTTTATAACAGCTTTTAGGAAAAGAAGCAGTTACGTATGGGGTGGGGTGGGGCGGAGGTCATCTTTATGTACAAGATTATTTGTCAGGAAATGTAGAGGAGACTAGACCCTGAAGTAGAGCACTGGAAATGTTATCAGTTTAAGTATGATATTCTACTAATAAGCTGCAAAATAACAAGCTACGAGGAGCCACAAAGCAAGGGAGAGCAGATACTTAATGACAAGGCAAAACAAGATAACTGAGGGCTAAGAGCAACTGGCTGAGGATGGCTGGTCTCTATGAGTGAACAAAGATTGTAGCTGAGAGCCGGGTTTAAACAGGCTTCAGGTGATGCGTTGGAAACAACTGGCAGGGGACTCCTGTTAGCTGCGTGGAGACCAGGAGCTGCCTGTGCAGGCCTGATAGGAAGCCCTCCCCCAGTGGAGGGCACCAGACAGCCCAGGATGATCTGGTGGAACTCCTTGATGAGTGATGGATCCAAGAGGAAACTGGATGGCACCCATGACCTATACACTGGGCTATACCCTTCACAGTCAACCAGATACTGCACATCCTGTCCATGACAATGTCAATCCGTCAACCAGTGAACCATGTACACTGGGCCACCTTTCACCATCCCTGATTCTGGAGGTGCAGGCTCCAGTGGGTTGAGTGGTCAGTGGCCAATGGACTTGGCAGGACGCATGGAAGGTGGGTGTGATTCTGAAGAACTGTGGCAGTTGGAGATGGTGAGTGACTGGGATGATGTGTTGAGTAATCTTATAGACACCAGTGAACTGGGGGGAGAGCTTGTGGGAGTTGGAACGCAGGAGCAGATCTCGGGTGGAAGCCAGACATGGTAGCCAGGCTGGAGTAGCCTGGCTGGGTGCCGACAGTGATTAACCTGACAGCAGTAGGGGCAGTTGGCAGCTAGGATGGCCTTCCGTGTCCTCTTCCGAGCACCCTGTCATCGGCGGCCCTAGCAGATAAGGCTTCCACTGTTGGCTCCTCCATGGGAAGTAAAAGGGGTTGGCAGCCAAGAAGCACTTCAAAGGATGATGTACCTGTGGCTGAGAAGGCAAGTAATTTGTAGGACAGTTCGGCCCAGAGCAGATACTTCTGTGTGGAAGGGCCTGAGGCTGTGAGGCATTGCAGAAACTTCTCCACTTGCTGATTGGCTCTTTCTGATAGTCTGTGGATGATGGGTACTGCAGGAGCCCAAATGGATGCTGGTTGGAGGAATTGGATTGGACACATTGAAGGTAGGCAGTGACCAACCGATGTACTTCCACGATCATGGTGGCCCATCAGGATCAGTGTTGAAGAAAATCCAGAGTCTGTCGTGCACCTGGATGGCCAGAGGCGGGTGAGGAGTGGGCCCACTGGAGTGCCTGAGAGCGCACAACTGCTGTCACGTACTGTGGTTGTCGGGTGTGCTGGCTGCAGCAGGCTTGTACTGTAGGGCCCGCTAGATCTGGTTCTCAATAGCCCAGACGATCAGGGGCAAGGCTGTGTGAGGATGAATGATGGGCTGAGGGTTGATCTCCGTTTCAGCTGGGTCGAACTGTTGGGACAGGGCATTCACCACAGAGTTCTTGGAGCAGGCCTGTAGGAGATGGTGAGGTTGAATTGCTGGAGGAAGAGGGCTCAGTGAGCCTGATGTGGGTTGAATTGGCGGGACTATTGTATGGATATGAGGTTCTGGTGGTCAGTCCAGATAAGGAAGAGCTCAGTGTTTCCCATCAGCCAGTGTTTTCATTTTTCCAAGGCCCTTCTAATGGTGAGTACTTCACTATCTCCTTCTCCATAGTGGTGCTGTGCAGAGTTGAATCTGTGTGAGAAGAAGACACAAGGGTGTGTCTTCTCCTCCAGTCCTTGCTGGGAGAAGATGGTCCCAGCACCCACATCAGATGAGTCTACTTCTACCACAAAATGTCAAGAAGGGTTTGGTTGGCAGAGAATGAGAGCATTGGGGAAGCATCTCTTGAGCTCCCTGAAAGCATGGTCCATGGCAGCAGACCAGGTTATTCAGGAAGTAAGTAATTTGGTAAGGGAGGAGCGGCATTTTGGCTGCAGTTCCTGATGAAATGGTGGTAGAAGTTGGAGAAGCCCAAGAAGCAGCGTAGCTGTTTGAGGGAGTGCAGACCACCCCACCTGGCACCAACAGTGATTCACAGTCAAAGTCGATTCGATCAGACTTCTTTCCCATTGTGATGCTTGGTCTGAACAACAACTGATCCTCTTGACCATGTCTGAATGCTTTTATGCATTGAGTTGCTGCCACATGTTTGGCGGATTAGATATTTGCATTATTGAGCATGTGTACAGGTGTACCTAATGAAGTGGCCACAAAGCATAACCTCAATGGGAGATTTGATTTTGTAGCTTTCTTGTCATATCCAGCGTACAGCTGAATGAGTACATTTTAGTGGCAGGAGGAATTTATTTCCGTCAGCTTTCTGCTTATCAACCTTAATGCCTTATGCCTTTTGGTGCTTCCTTCTACTCCCTAGAAGTTTAAATACTGTATATTATGATGAAGGCAAGTAACACTGCTCTTTCACTTATTTACGCTGGAAGTGTATTCGGGGTAATCTTGAGATTCAGAAAGCACAGCATGCCTACGTTGGCTGAGGCAGATGCAAAGGAAGCAGCTTTGAGCTTCAAGGGTTGAAAGAATTTCATTATCACTTTCTGTAGTGGGGAACACTTCTGACAACAATATTCTTTTCTTGATTCTTCCAGAGTTACTTCTTACTTGTCCAACAAGATCCACTCATGAACAGATTTTCACAATACCCTTCCCTGACAACACTCACCTCTCGTGCCTTTGATATCACTGCCAGTGTTGAGAGAGAATACAGATAGAGACAAAAGACTCATACACCATTTAAAAGGATTGCAGTAGCTCTCACCGGTGAATAGAAAGGCATCATAAATATATTGAGGACACTACTGAGGAGATAAGGACAAAAAGGTTTTTACTTTACCAAGACACAAAAGGGCAGTTTTGTCAGTTTCTGCCATGAATGGGCCTCTGTAGTCCTTGTCAGGCTAAGTTTTAGTCAGGCATGCTTTACTCAGGCTATCAATGTACTTTACTGGAAACCAAGGAATTTCACGAGTTTTGTCATTATAGCAAATCAGGTCTGAAATAGGGCTTTGCAACTTTACCAGTGTAATTGGTCACCGCATTGCTTTACAAACTTCTGCGGCACATTTCCTTGAATTACTCAATGGTAAGCATTTTCTCAGTCTTGATGTACATTCTAGTATGATAACGTGAAAAGGCTGTGACAATTCAATATTAGATAGTGAGCAAACGAACACATTTCATTAATCTTTCATATTATTCAAAGATGAAGGTTTTGGCAGTGACTGGTTTTGGCAGTTGTTAAAGCTGTAAGGAGCTTTTAACAGTTTTTACATATCTCTAGAATTCTGAGAGGTTAATAAATTATTGACATGGAAATAATTTTGTATTTTTTTTGAATTTAGAAATGAATAAAATAAACTAAAACATAATTAATTAAAACATTGAAGAGAAATTTGTTTTTTTTGGGGAAAAAAGAAGTAACTTGCCTCTTTGCTTCCTATCTCTTTGCACTGATCTTACTTGCCAGTTAAGGATCAATTTCATGACAGTTGGTTGACTACTGACTTCTACAATAGAATCATAAGATTAAGGCAGATCTTTCCTTTTAGGAAATTGTTTCTGCGTATAACCTTTTTCTGGCTGGTTCCACTTGAGTTGCCTTCCCCATATCATTATTATGGTGCTCAAAAGGAGAAGGCTGAAGGATGGAAGAATTAGGTGGATGAATGTAATTTTGTGCCAGGGAAGACTGGAGGTGCAATAGAGGTCACAATGCAATCTACAACTTTGGTAACAATTCCATGATTAACTGTTTACAATGTACACTGATTAAAAGTTGTTCTACATCAGGAACTTCAATTATTCTAAAGAAGAGCATGAAATGTCCTGTGATGAGAGTGTCTCTGTCATGAGGTTGCAGAGCTAGACTATTACTTGAGCTTTGAGTACCCAGATGTGATGAGCAAACTGTGTTCAATCCTGACATGTGGTGCAGTCTGTGTGGAGATTTCATGTTCTCCTGAATAAAAGGAGTCAGTGTAGATGGCTGCTTGGTGCACTGCATTCATTCAGTCTGACCAAGGTCCTGTTTCCATACTGTGGGACTCCTGAATCCATGTTCCTTTATCTGCCTTAGTGAAGTCATTGAAATTCTTGCTACAGTAGAATGGAGAGCCAGGTGAAGTGAAGTTAGTGGATTGCATGAGTAACTTCTCTAACAGATTTGCTGTCGAGGACACCCAGCAGTACACATTTACTTCAGGAGAATTTGAAATTCAGAGTTCCTAAAGTGCCTGTGTGTCATGTCCACTAACTGGCTGAATGACTGACTGACTGACTGCAGTCTGACTGCATCAACTGCCCCTGCAAAGATTTTATTGCAGCATTTAATGGGGCCTGTAGTGAAATTAAGTGGGAGTCAATTGTTTGAGGCAGGAACATCCCACTTCCAACCTGCTTACTTCCCCAGCTGTTGTTTCAGCTAGAATGTTTCATTTTGCTTTCAATTCTACAAATGCTTATGCCAATTGTTACTTCACTAACATACCGGTGAACTTATTCATGAAATTTTTCGACAAATGCATCCTTTCATCACATATGAATGTGTTATTTTCTTACTGTTAAAACAATGCAACTCATTGCCTTGGAAATGAATATAGGTATTGAGGCACTGCGCTGGTTGGGGTTGACCATGGACATTTCGTCATTTAGGCATGCCAGGGCAGTGCGATATGGAGAACAAGCTGTTGCTCATGCAAAAGGCTTCCCCCATCCACGCAGCTCATGAATCCAAAGGAATGGCAGAAACCAATACAGTTTGGCATCAGCCTCAGCGCAGGATTTGCCATTCAGTGTTGAATTCAATGTAGGACTCCAGCTTCAGATTTTTCCTCGGTGTTATGCCTGAAGCCTTCCCCATGAGTGGGTATGGCCACAAGGCATCTGAGGTTTGAGATCAAAGTGTTTCTTCTCCTGGTTGAGCTGCCAGCCACAGCTGATGAGCTCCACCTGCCTGAAGCGACTGGTTTTAAGGCACCAGTAACGTGCCTTTGCCCTTCTTCTGTCAGTAGAAATAGCTCCACTGGGTTTAGCAGCTAAGCAACATGTGAAGTCCAGGAGTTAGACCTGGTTGACAGAGGCTATCTGAGGTGCACGCTATTGAGAGCATTTAATAGGTCGTGGGAACTTAAGCCTACTACCTCCCCCATCTATGACAACCTTAAGGAACCAATAAACTAGTTTTATACTAATGATTGTGTGGCTAAGCACAGCTCCAATGCCATATTTAAATGTGCTGATGATACCACTGCTGCTGGCTAATGGGCATAGAGGAGGGAGACTGAAAATCTGGTTGAATGGTGCCACAATAATAACCTTTCACTCAACGTCAGCAAAACCAAAGAGCTGACTACAGGAGGAAGAAGCTTGCAGTCCTTGAGCCAGTCCTCATTAGGAGACTGGAGGTGGAGAGGGTCTTTAACTTTAAACTTCCTGGTGTTATCCCCACGAACAGGAACAGTCTTTACCCTGCTACCATCAAGCTCCTGAACCAAAGTGGATAATTTCACTCTCCCAGTTGCTGCCTTTCCCAACCTGTTGACTCACTTTCAATGATTCCTCAACTCATGTTCTCAGTATTATTTATTTACTTTTTAATTTATTATTTGTACAATTTGTCCTCTTTTGCACATTGGATGTTTATCAGTCTTTGGCTAGTTTTTCATAAATAGTATTGAATTTATTTATTGTTCTGTAGATGTCTGCAAGAAAATGAATCTTAGTATAGAATATGGTGACATATACAGAACATACTATGATAATGAATTTACTTTGAACTTTGAACCTTGAACTTTGTATTTTTCACCCAATACAACTCATTGCATTGCAAATTAATTCCAAGTAAACTTTTCAAAAATTCAATTGGCTCCAAAGGAAAAATATTGTTTTCTGTGTGTTTGGAAAGGGATGTAATATTAAAGTTATTAAAAGTAATGGTGTAGCATAAACTCAATGCCATCCCACTCATTTTGACAATTAACCTAATAAACTGTAATGAAGAAACTTACATAAAAGATGCAAAAAAAATCCAGGTGCTAGAACCTCAGCAGTCCAGGCAACACCAGTGAAGGCAAACACTGGTTGATGTTTCAGGTCAAGGATCCGGTGCAGGGTGACCTGAAATGTGAACTACCCTTCTGCTTTCACAGATGCTGTGTGACGTGCTCAATACCTCCAGCATTTTATTTGCAATCTGTGTGAATGAGGTGGCTTGATTCCTAAATCATTACAGAAAGTCTGAGCTCCATCAGTTTTCACGAGCTTTCTATAACTCACCAGAGAACTTAAATAAGAGCTAGTCCTGAAGAGTTGACAGGTGAATCTGGAAATCAATTGTGTAGCCTCACGGCTATTGTTTCTGGTGAATCTAAAATACTTCCTTCACTGGAGCTGTATTGGTTCTTAGTTTATAAACATTCGGAAAGTTTTTTGCAAGATCTGGGCTGACTTTGAGAATGCTGCTGTTTACTTTCAAAATTCTGATCTGTTTACCTGGTTGTTGCACTTTGTGAATGAGGCTCTTCACATGCTCATTACTATGCTCATACAGACACACTGTAATGCCCAGAGGAAGTCTGAGCAATCACAAGAAACTGAAATGCTCAAAGAGAAAACTAAAACCTTCAATGAAGGTAGCCCTTCTTTCCCCGAATGAAGAAATGGTCACAAAAGTCACAATTTTGCATCATTCATGTGCAAGAAGAACATTTCCCAGTCACTTTTCACATATATGAAAACAGAAGACATTGCAGATGCAGGAATCCGGAACAAAAAAGTTCCAAAACATCAACTTACATCTTTCATATCTGCACCTTGGCCTGCTGAGTTCTTCCACCATTCTGATTTTTGTTTTTCTTTTTGCAAGGGTCTAGGACATCAGCCAGACATGCCACATTCCTTACTGCTTTTCTCGGGGTATCCGGTTTGTGAATAGTATCTGCAAACTGCCTGTGCAGAGCTTAGAAAGACTTATAGACGTTTACTTTCCTTTGATGTACCTACCTCCTTTATCTGCTCCCGCTCTGGTGATGTGTGATTTACCACTTGACAGAATAATTCTTTTCACAGGCCTATGTAGTGTCAAAAACGGAATCAAAATCAGAGTCAGGTTTTATTATCAGCAACATATTTTGTAAAATTTGTTGGTTTGTGGCAGCAGAACAAAGTACAACGTACAAGATGCAAGGTTGGCATATTAGAATAGAGATGTGGAGAAATTACTTTAGTCTGAGGGTGATAAATCTGCAGAATTTGTTGCCATGGGCGGTTGTTGAGGCCAAGTCATTGGGTGCATTTAAGGCAGAGACAGATAGGTTCTCGATTAGCTGGGCATCAAAGGGTATGGGGAGAAGGTAGAGGAGTTGGGATGACTGGAAGAATTGGATCAGCTATGATTGAATGGTGGAGCAGACTTGATGGGCCAAATGGCCTACTTCTGCTCCTATATCTTATGGTCTTCTAAGTTTGTGACAGTGAGTATCCTCTTATGAGGTCATCGGTCTATTGCACATTATGATTGATGGCGACCATTTTTCGTGGAATAAAATGTCTGAATCTTTACCATGGAAGTTATTTATTTCTGACATTGAATCCATTATATTGATTGTTGTGATAACAGGAGAAATGATTCTGTAATCAGGGAGCTGTGAGACATGCATCTCTCCCTATATAGTTACCAGAGATTTGGTCATGGTGTTTATCTCCAAAGCTAATTACTCTACTGATGACAACTGGCTGAAGCTTACAGTGTTGCCTTCAGTTCTTTATCCAGCTTTCCATACTCTGCAAGGAGGAAAAGAAGAGAATTTTGAGCAAGAGCGAATATATGTTGCATGGATGGATTGTGACAATGAAGGAAAGATGTAACATTGCAGAAAGATGAAGCTGAACAGAAAGTAGCTGTGTGGAAGGGCAGAGGAAAAGAGCTCTTGATGGATACCCAAAGTGAGATTTGGTGCTTCAGGATGCAGATGAATGTATCATTGTGCTCAGCTTCCCCAATTAAATAAGGTCACCAAAGCACTAGAGTCACTAAATATAATTGGGAGGACCAGACAGTGGCCACTGATGTCTGTGGCAACTTTGGTGGAGATAATCCACTTTCCATTGGGAATAGGACATCCATTGTTGCTCTTACAGCCTCAGCATGAGCTTTAGCGAAGGGGTTATAGTTCTAGAGGTAGCCTCTGCCAATCTGTAGCCCATTTTGCCAATCAATTTGGTGATTCATAACAACTCAGAAAGCTGTCAAGTGTCAAACTTACAGGATATCCTTAATTTCTGGGGTTGAAATTGAATTGTTCATCATCATTGTGTTTGCTCAGTACAAAAAGCTGTGATGGAAATTAACAATATGTTATGGTTGTGCCAAAATGAATTTAACTGAGTGCTGCTTTCTGATCTATTAATCCCCCCCTTCTCTCATCCTGCCATTCCTGACTCCAAATTATCAAGAAGCTAAAGCCCAGGACTTGGCTGCATGGATTCAGAATTGGCTTGCCCACAGAAGGCACATGGGGATAGTAGATGGACCATATTCTATCTGAAAGTCAATGACAAATGGGGCTCCGCAGTGATCAGTCCTAGGACCCCTGATCTTGTGATATTTACATATAAATGACTTGGATGAGGAAGTGGAAGGGTTAGTAAATTTGTAGATGACACAAAGGTTGATGGTGTTGTGGACAGTGTAGAAGTTTGTCATAGGTTACAACAGGACATAAATAGCATGCAGAACTGGGCTGAGAAGTTGCAGATGGAGTACAATCTAGAAAAGTGTGAGGTAATTCACTTTGGAAGATCAAACTTGAAGGCAGAATACAGGATTAATTGCAGGATTTTTAACAGTGTGAAGGAACAGAACAGGAGTATGTGTCCATAGATCGCTCTAATTTGCAGCGCAAGTTGATCGGGTAGTTAAGGAGGCATATGGTGTGTTGGCCTTCATTGGTTGGAGATTGAGTTTAAGAGCTGTGAGGTAATGTCACAGCTCTATAAAACGCGGGTTAGATGACACTTGGAGTATTATGTTCAGTTCTGGTCACCTCGTTATAGAAAGCTGTGGAAGCTTTAGCGAAGATAAAAGTAAGATTTACCAGAATGCTGCCTAGATTAGAGAACATGTCTTATAAAGGAAAGGTTGAGCGGCTAGAATTTTTCTCTTTCGAGTGAAGGAAAATGAGAGGTGACTTGATAGAGGTGTATAAGATGATAATAGGCATGGGTAGAATTGACAGCCAGAGACGTTTTCCCAGGGCAGAGATTTCTAACATGTAGGGGTGTAATTTTAAAGTGATTGGAGGAAAGTATAGGGGGCTGTCAGAGGTAGGTTTTTTTACACAGAGATTGGTAGGTGTGTGCAATGCGCTGCCAGAGCTGATAGTAGAGGCAAGTACATTAGGGACATTTAAGAGACTCTTAGATTGGCACAAAGATGAAACAAAATTGAAGAGTGATGTGGGAGGGAAGGGTTCGGTTGATCTTGGAGTAGGTTAAAGGATTGGCATAACATTGTGGGGTGAAGGGCCTGGACTGTTATTGGTGTTCCATGTATTCTTTGAAGAGTGCTAATCTATGCATGGAGCCAAAAGAGACAGGGGTGATCATAAGTGGATTTTTTGCATCTGTGTTTACTCAGTAGATGGACACAGAGTTTTTAAAAGTGATGCAAAACAGCAGTGAGGTCATGGACCCTACTCAGATTTCAGAGGAGGAGGTGTTTGCTGTCTTGAAGGAAATTAGGGTGGGTAAATCCTCAGAGCCTGATGTGGTGTTCTCTTGGGAGGCTAGTTAAAAAATTGCAAGGGCTGTAGCAGAGATACATAAAACATCCTTAGCCACAAGTGAGGTGCCAGAGGAATGGAGGGTAGCTAATGTTCTGTTGTTTAAGAAAGGCTCTAAGAATAAATCAGGAAATTGTAGGCGAGTGAGCTTGACATCAGTAGTGGTAAAGTTACTGGAAGGTATTCTGAGGTAGTGGTTCTCAACCTTTCTCTGCTTGTGGTCCACTTGTCGCTTTTATTAACCTCTGTGGCACCCACCCTCCAGAAGACTCCATTAGTTGCTCAAGGCTTCTTTGGTCAACTGTCCTAATTATTCTAATATACAATTGATATTTATGTTTTAACAGGTTATATGTATCACTATACTGCATGTTAACTATAATGTTACAGGTGTCTATGAAAAACAAAACTATTTCAAAGCTCTGAATAGGACACTTTAATTTATAAAATATATAATATGCTCCCAACAGGCAATGAAAAAGTGCTTAATATTTTTACTTTGTGTATTGAGTGGGATCCTTGCAAATGATGCAAATTAACGACTTGCAACTTGATTATAGATAATCAGAAATCACTTCTTTTCACAACATCAAGACGGCTATGAGCTTTTGATAGCAGGTGAAGAGCTTGACTAAAACCACAGTCAACTAGATAAGAGGTGAGAAATCCAATTAAAAACAACTTTGCATTCTACCAGAGCAGTGGAAACTTATTTTGAATATCACTAGTTATCCAGAAATCTTGCTTGCTGCGTTTGAATTCTGCTTGAGCTGTTATATCACTCTGCAGTTCAATAAAACGTTCTTGCAATGTGGTGTCAACGTCAATCCCATTCACTACAAATTCATTTACATATATTCACTTCTTTTTCATTGATACATTTTAGTAGTACTTCATTAAAACAGTAAAGCTCTTGTGGTCCCCAGTTCCTTGTTTCTTGCTTGTGGCCCTGACTAAACCCAGCATGACCCGCCTTGAGAATCACTGTTCTTAGGGACCAGATATATAAGAATCAGAATCCTTTATTATCGCCAAGTATGTGGACACATACAGGGAATTTGATGCTGGTATTTTAGGTATTTGGATAGATAACAAACTGATTAAGGATAGTCAGCATGGCTTTTTGTGCAGTAGCTCATGTCTAACTAATCTTATAGAGTTCTTTGAGGAAGTTAGCTGGAAAGTTGATGAAGGCAATGCAGTGGATATTGTCCACAGGGATCTCAGCAAGGCATTTGGCAAGGCCCCACATGGGAAGTTGGTCAAGAATGTTCAGTTGCTCGGCAGTCAAGATGAGATAGTAAATTGGATTTGGCATTGACTTCGTGGGAGAAGATATACGGTTGCCTCTTTGATTGGAGGCCTCTGACTAGTAGTGTGCCGCAGGGATTGGTGCTGGGTCCATTGCTGTTTGGCATTTACATCAATGATCTGGATGACAATGTTATGAAATGGATCAGCAAATTTGTGGATGACAACAAGGTTGGGGGTGTAGCGGTTGGTGAAGAAGACTATCAAAGCTTGCAGCGGGATCTGGACCAACTGGAAAAATGGGCTGAAAAATGACAGATGGAATTGAATGCATGCTAATGTAAGATGTTGCACTTTGTGAGGTCCAACCAGGGTAAGTCTTACTTGGGGAGTGGTAGAAAATTGAGAAGTGTGGATCTGGGAATACAGATTCATAATTCCTTGAAAGTGGCATCACAGGTACTGTAGATAGCATTGTAAAGAAAGCTTTTGGCATATTAATCTTCATAAATCAATGTATTGAGCACAGGAGTTAGGAGTTGTTATGTTGAAGTTGTATAAAACATTGGTGGGGCCTAATTTGGAGTATTGTGTCCAGTTTTGGTTAACTACCTACAGGAAAGATGTAAAGAAGATTGAAAGAGTGCACAGAAAATCAAGGACGTTGCCGGGACTTGAGGATTTGAGTTATAGGGAAAAGTTGAGTAGTTTTGGACTTTATTCCCTGGAACGTAGAAGACGGAGGGCTAATTTCATAGAGATACACAAAATTATAAGGGGTATAGTTAAGGTAAATACCGACAGGCTTTTTCCATTGAGGGTGGGTGAGACTAAAACTAAAGGTCATAGGTTAAGGGTGGAAGGTGAAATGTTTAAGGGGAACATGAAGGGGAAGTTCTTCACTTCTAATGTGGTGAAAGTGTGGAACGAATTGCCAGTGTAAGTGGAGGATGTGGGGTCGATTTTAAGAGAAATTTGAATCGGTACATCGATGGGAGGGGTATGGAGGGTTATGGTCTAATTGCAGGTCGATGGGAGTAGGCAGATTAATGGTTTGAATTGGAATAATGGGCTGAAGGGCCTATTTCTGTGTGGTAATGCTCTGACTTCCTGACTATTCTGCCTTACTGCTTATGTATGCATGGGACTGAATTGGCTGTGCTTGGACCTGCTGTGGCAGAGGCAATCAATTTTTCTCATCCTTACATCAGTGGTAGTTTTCCCCTTTAACTCACATTATGTTTATTTGATTCACGTTGGCTCCTTATTTCTTTATACCCTCATCTTGCCCATGCTGGGATTATACCTCACCTTCAATGCACTACGGCACCACATGAACCTCGCAAATGACATTACTATTATATTCTATTCCGTTCTCTGAATAAGCTTTGGGAACTATTTTATGTTGCATTATAATTTGCTTCATCTTTCTCTTTTTTTTTTGGTCCAGTTCATTCTTTACATCTCTTGTGGCCTTTTGCAAAATTGTTGTGTCACTTCAGGGAAATACAAAGCAGACATTTTGTCTATATCAGGCATTTGCTGAAAAATCTTGATTACTCTTCAACAGAGTATCATTAAAACACTAACATCTACAGTCATTGGAAAACAAGATTGTTTTTTGAAATAAAATAGCTTATGTTGTAAGGAGTTTATTTTCTAGACTAGAGAAGTAGGTTTATTGTTTACATTATCATATTACATATCAATAAATATCAGAAATTCTCAGCTGATAAGTATATTGCAAAGGATCGAACTAATACTTTGAAGAAAGCTTTCAAGTATTTATTTTATAGATTTGCAAATATTTCTAAGAATCATGAACAAACTTAAACTTTTAAGAGCAGAAATGTACAACCATGAGGTTTCATTAACAACTAATACTAATACTTATGTCAGGCTGTTGTTTACAGACTACAGCTCAGTGTTTAATACAATCATTCCTACAGTTTAGATAAAAACGCTCCAAAACCTACACTTCTGCACTTCCTTCTGCAAATGGATCCTTGACTTCGTCATCAGAAGACCAGAAATCCAGTAATAACATCTCCACTTGGCTGATAATCAACACTGGTGCACATCAAGAATATATGCTTAACCCACTGCTCTACTCTCTCTACAAACATGACGGTGTGGCTAAGTAAAGTTCAAAGTAAGTTTTATTATCAGAGTACATATAATTTCACCACATACAACCCTGAGATTCTTTTCCCTGCGGGCATACTTAGCAAATCTATAGAATAGTATCTGTAAACAGGATCAAAGCAAGCAGAACATAGAAAACAACAAACTGTACAGATGCAAATATATATAAAGAGCAATAAATACCGAGCACATGAAATAACAAAATAAAGAGTCCTTAACGTGAGGTCGTCTGTTGTGGGAACATCTCAATTGATGAGTATAGCTATTTTCTTTTGTTGAAGAGCCTGATTGTTGAGGGGTAGTAACTGATCTTGAATCTGGTAGTGTGAGTCTTGAGGCACCTGTGTCTTCTATCTGAAGGCACCAGCAAGAAAACAGCATGACCTGGGTGGTGAGGACTGATGACGGATGCTGCTTTTCCATGACCGTGCTTCACGTAGGTGTACTCGGGCTGGGAGGGCATAATCTGTGATGTACTGGGCTGAATCCATTAACTTTTGTAGGATTTTCTGCTCAAAGGCCTTGGTGTTCCCATACCAGGCTGTGATGCTGCCAGTCAATACACTTTCCACTGCAGATCTATAGTAGTTTGTCAAGTTTTGTGATGTCATGACAAATCTCCACAGACTCCTAAGGAAGGACCAACGTGTTTTCTTTGCAATTACTGTATACGATGAGTCCAGGACAGGTCCTCTGAGATCGTAACACCCAGGAATTCAATGTTACTGACCCTCTCCATCTCCGATTCTCCAATATGTACTGGCCCCATGGACCTCTGGTTTCCCTCTCCTGAAGTCCACAATCAGTTCCATGGTCTTGCTGACATTGAGTGAGAAGTTGTTGTCATTTCACCATTCAGCCAAATTTTCAATCTTCCTCCTGTATGCTGATTTATCATCACCTTTGATATGGCCATAATAGTTTATCATCAGCAATCTTGAATATGGTGTTGGAGCTTTACACAGTCACATAGTCATGGGTGTAAAGCGAATATAGCGGTGGGCTAAGCATACAGCACTGTGGTGCACCTGTGCTGATGGAGATGGTAGAGGAGATGTCTTTTGCCAATCCAAACTGACTGGGGTCTGCAAGTGAGGAAATTCTGGATATAATTGCACAAGGGGGTATTGAGAACCAGGTCTTAGAATTTACTGCAAACACGAGAAAATCTGCAGATGCTGGAAATTCAAGCAACACACACAAAAAATGCTGGATGCAGCAAGCCAGGCAGCATCTATAGGAAGCGGTACAGTCCACATTTTGGGCCGAGATCCTTTGCCAGGACCAAAGGATCTTGACCCGAAACTTCGACTGTACCTCTTCCTATAGATGCTGCCTGGCCTGCTGCATTCACCAGCACTTTTTGTGTGTGTTGCTTAGAGTTTACTGATTAGTTTTGAGGGGATGATGGCAGAATTTCAGATGATGATGAGAAGGTGTACAGGAGCAAAATATATCAGCTGTTTGAGTGCTGTTGCAGAATAATCTTGCACTCAACATCAGTAAAACCGAAGAATTGTTTGCAGAATTCAAAAAGGGTAAGACAAAGACGCACACACAACAGTCCTCACAGAGGGATCAGAAGTAGAAAGGATGAGCAATTTCAAGTTCTTGGGTATCAACATCTCCGAGGATTTATCCTGTGTGCAACATATCAATGCAGTTACAAAGAAGGCATGACAGCGGTTATATTGCATTCGGAGTTTGAGAAGATTTGGTATGTCACCGATGACACTTGCAAATTTCTATGGATGTACCATGGAGAGTATATTAACTGGGTCCATCACTGTCTGGTTTGGGGCGGACACTGCACGGTATTGAAAAAGGCTGCAGGAAGTTGTGAATTCAAAGATGTCAGCTCAGTCTTGCGCACTAACTTACCAGCATCCATGATATCTTTAAGGAACAATGCCTCAAGAAGGCAGCATCCATCTTGAAGGACCCCCATTATCCAGGACATGCTCTCTTCTTGTTGCTACCATCAGCCTGAAGGCAAACACACACAGATTCAGGAATAGCTTCTTCCCCTCCGCCATTAGATTTCTGAATGGACATTGAACCCATGAACACTACCTCACTACTCTTTTTCACTTTTTGCATTTATTTAATTTGATATTTTAAATATATATACTTACTATAATTCACAGTTTATTATTATTATGTATTGCAATGAACTGCTGTCGCATAAACACAAATTTCATGATATGCACTGATGATATTAAACATCATTCTGATTCTGAACTAGAATTTTGTTCTCTATTAGATGTATATTTTTAATTATTTCTGTTCCATGTCAGATCACTTACCCTATCCTTTAGCTCTATACTGCCAGGTACTTTCCTGATTATGCCTGAATTTCTATATATGCTTAATATTCTATTCAGATTTGCTGTATGCTATGATAAATAAAAAAACACTTGAATGTTCTATTGCATGGCATACTTCTTATGTAAAAGTATATAGCCCCGAGGGTACTTATTAATCAGAATATTTGTTGTGCTTGTAAAATGTCAGGCTGGTTTTGTCATGGTTTTGTGCGAGCTCATTAAATCATTTTTGGCTTCAGTACTTATGGAAGGGAAAAGATTCAGCCACTTCAGATGGGTAACTGGCACATAGAATAAGGCTTCTATCTCCAGTGGCATGTTTTCAGACAATGTGCTAGTGATTTGTCCCAGTGACCAGCAGCCAACTTCATCACTGTGCTAACAGCTGAATTTCATTCAGTGTTACCAACTAAATTATAGAATGCAAGTTTAATAATTGCTAGACCCCACAGGTTTCGTCTTGAAATACTTCCAAGGCAGAAAGCAATCTAAAATTATTGAGATATTGGACTTTGATACATTGAAGGTGGTCAAGCAGGTATAGTTCAATGGATACTTATTAAATGAACAGTTCAAGTATGTGAATAAACATTAAAACCATGATAAATTATTCAGACTTTATGCATTGTAATGTAATACGTTTAGTTTTAATCAAATACTGAACTTTTCTGCCCCCACGAGTTTTTTTTGTTGAAAAGTTTATATTTTTGTGATTTTCTGAAAACCTTAACAAAATGTTTTCTCGTAAATAAAATTAAAGAACAAATATTCTGTCAGCAAATAATATAGTTATCATTTAGTTGATGAAAACATTCCTTTGAAATAATGCCTTATTGTGAGCCTAGGTGGAGCGCAAAACAGCATTTGTAAAAGGAACTGAGCATCCTGCAGCATCCTGTACTATTCATGTCAGTAACTGGAGAGCCAAGAGTCATCGGAACTCTCTTCTCCAAAGGGCAATAGAAGCAGCGACCATGAATATTATTAAGGCAGACGTAGATAGATGGGCGAGGGAATGAAAGGTTTCTGCAGTAAGATGGGAAAGTGGAGATAAGGTTACATTCAGATCAACATGAACTTATTAAGTGCTCGAGCAAGTGCAAAGGTTTAAGTAGCTTGCTCTTGTTCCAAATATGAATATTCATACGTTTGCAAGCAATACTCTCAGCTTAGCTAAATTTAATAAAGATATGGAGAAAAGGGGCCTGCTGGTGGCGCAATGACATTGGCGCCGGACCCGGGAGTGGAGGTTCCCGGGTTTGAAACCAGTCGGTTCCGCTCCCGAGTACGCTTACCATCCGTGTTGGGATGAGTGTCAAGATCGCAACTCGACCTCGTAAAATAAAAAGGGAAAATACTGCGAAATGTCTGTGTGAGGAGTGGCGTGCCTCACAGTCTGTGTCTCTCTCTGTGTCTCTCTCTGTGTCTCTCTCTGTGTCTCTCTCTGTGTCTCTCTCTCTCTCTCTCTCCCTCTCCCTCTCCATCTCCATCTCCATCTCCATCTCCATCTCCATCTCCATCTCCATCTCCATCTCCATCTCCATCTCCATCTCCATGCCAAAATAAAAAGATATGGAGAAAAGTAATAAGGAAGCAGTTGGTTATTGATTGACCTCCATGAGGCAAGTTGCCAAAATTCCTGGAGATGGTCAAAAGTTCCCTCTTTATAAGCTCTTACATCTAACTCTAGCTATTGTCAAGAATGTCCTTTGATTCCTGAAGCTTTTTGTTTGTCCCTGTCATCAAATTGATGATATTAGTAAAGCATGTAGAGTATTGCTGATGTTATGCACTGCGCTACCTCTGCCAAACACCATATAGACGAATATGTGTGAAATTCAGACTTCTTCATGATTACTGATAGCAATCAGCAGTTGGGGCAGCACGATAGCGTAGAGGCTAGCATCATGCTATTACAGCACCAGTGATCTGGGTTCAACTCTGCAGCTGTCTGTAAGGAGTTTTTATGTCCTCCCTGTACCCACGTGGATTTCCTCCAGGTGCTCCGGTGTCCTTCCACATTCCGAAGATGTATGAGTTAGCAGGTGAATTGGTAAGTGGGTGTAACTGGGCAGCCCAGCCTTGTTGGGCTAGAAGGGTCTATATCACAGCACTATATCTTGAAAAAAAAATAGATAAATACATACTGTGGACGAATAAATAAATAATACACGAATGAATGAAGTTGATAAAAGGATAGAAAATAGTCAATAGTTTTTGACAGCTTGAGTTTTACCATTACAGGGACACAATATCTGAAAAAATAATTAAGACCAGCAGTTATTGCCTCTAATCAACTAATAAAGCTAATGAAACATTTTTCTGGAGACACAAAAGCTGCAGATGCTGAAATCTGGAGAAGCACACAATAAAGTTGGAAGAACGCATCCGGTAAGACAGCATCTATGGAAGGAAATGAATTTTTGCTGTTTTGCGTTGAGAGTAAGAATGTGCTGGCATTGGAAAGAGTCCAGAGGAGGTTTATGAGAGTGACCTTTGGAATGAAAGAGTTAACGTCTAATGAGCATTTGATAGCTCAGAACCTGTACTCGCTGTAGTTTAGAAGTATGAGAGGGGATCTCATTGAAACCTAATAATATTGAAAGAGTGAAAATAGAATGGGCATGCAGAGGATGTATCCAATTGTGCAAGAGTCTAGGACCGCAGGGACCAGCCTCAGAATACAAGGATGTCCAGTGAACAGTGATGAGGAGAAATTTCTTTAGCTAGAGGACAATAGAGCTGTGGAATTCATTGTCACAGATGACCATGGAGGCCAAACTATACTTAAAGTAGAGATTGAAATGTTCTTGATAGTAAGGACATCAAAAGTTATAGAGAATAGGGCTGAAAGCAAAAATAAGTTGGCCATGATTGAATGGGCTGAATGGCCTAATTTTGCTCTGGTGTCTTATAGTCTTTCATCTGGTTTGAAAAGTAGAGGAATGATAGCCAGTATAAGGGACGGAGCAAGAGATGTCAGGCAATGGGTAGATCCAAGTGAGGAGAGGATGATATTCCGACGGTGAAGGGAAGAGTGGGGAATCATGCCATTTTGGGGGGGGGGGTTGTTGTTATAGGTGAGAGTGACAAAGGGCTGAAGATGGTGGAATCTGATAGGAGTGGAAGGTGGAATGTAGAATTAAGGGAGAGAGGTGAGGAGGATCAATGGGGGTAATGGGGATAGAACCAGTGGGAGGAGTTATGCATGATGGACAGAATAACAGGGTGGTGAGGGGAAAGAGACAGGGTGATAGTGGCTGGGTAGATCAGGATGCGAGAGAAAAGAAACAGGGATAGAGGGGGAGTTGGAGAATTCAATATTCATGCTGCTGTGTTGTAGACTACCAAGGGAGAATACAAGGTTCCATTCCTCTACTTTGTACTTAGACTTACTTTAGCAGTAGAGGTGGCTGAGGACAAGAGAAATATTGCTTTTCAGTAGGAGAGAAGATGGGGACGGATGTGAAGAACTAACGGAATATCTCCAATGGGGTAATTCAAATAGCTAAATGGGGTTAGTTGTCAATGCATTGAGTTTCTTTGTCTGTGTAGTGTGTTATAAATGGTGAAGCTGTAGGACTTGTCCAGCATTCCTTATTATACAGGCAGAAAAAGAAAAGCTAAACCACTATGATATGGACAGAAATGGCCATATCATGAGCAAGTGTAATGTCACTCATTTGTGTTGTGAAATTTGTGGATTTGAGGCAGCAGTACAGTGCAAAATGTATAAAACGTCACATAGATACATAAAGTATCTTTTTTATTGCAACATAATGCAAAAGAGGAATAGCGAGGCTGTGTTCATGGCTTCATAGGCTGTAAGAGATCGGATGGCAGGGGAAAAGAAGCTGTTCCTGAAACACTGAGTGTGGGTCTTCAGGCTCCTGTACCTCCTCAGCGATGGTAGTGATGAGAAGGCATGTCCTGGCTGGTGAGGAACCTGAATGATGGATGCTGTCTTCTTGAGACTTCACCTTTTGAAGATGTTCACAATGGTGGGGAGGATTTTGCCCACGATGGAGCTGGCTGAATCTGCAACCCTCTGTGGATTTTTCTGTTCCTGTGTCTTTGCATCTCCAGACCATGTGGCGATGCAACCAATCAGAATGCTCTCCACTGTACATGTGCAGAAATTTGATAGAGACTTTGGTGATATACCTCTAACTCCTAATGAACTATAGCTGGTGGTGTGCCTTCTTCATGATTGCTTCAATTTGTTGGGCTCAGAATAAATCCTTGTAGTGTGAAAGTTTTACACCGTCTTCTGCTCGAAAGCCACTGCTGCTATGTTAGTTATCGATAGGCCCATTTGGGGAACGCTGCGGCCCTTTCATTGGTTGCCTTTGGTGCCACGGTACCAGCTTCTGGCATCATAGTACCGCTAGCGCCACCACTATAAATGTGCCCGTGGAGCTGTCATTGTGCACTGGGATTGCACAAATGGTGCCGCAGAAATATTGGGAAGTGAGGGCCAATGAACACACTTCAATAAGTGTCTGTGTAACTTGAATGCTTTAGTGAATGTTTCATTGTTTGTCTTTGTTTCATTAATAAATATTTAAAACATACTCATAGTTAGTGTCTTCTGTCCCCTTTACCAAATCCACAGACCTAATTTTCTGCAACAATCGCTGAGATGTTGTCACCTGGAACATGGGGCTGCTCACCCTTTCTTAACAAGGATTAGTGTGTGTTCTCCGGACTTTCCCTTCAGAAATCCACAATCAGCTCCTTGATCGTACTGAGTGCGAGGTTATTGCTTCAACACCACATTTGATAAAAGAGAGTGAGCCAGCTGAAGGTGGAGAATTTGATATTCATTTCTGCAGTCAGCAACATGCCTAGATGGATGATGATGTTATTCCTCAAGTTTTCATTGGTCCCCAGACTGTAAGTTCAGAATGAGAATGGGATGGTGAACTGAAGTAGGTGGCATCCAGAACCTCAGGGACGTCAGATATTAGACAACTACTTTTTTAGCCTTAACTTATTAGCAGCTTTACACAGCAGAATAATTTTGAGAAATGAACACTTTAGATGAAATGATATACATGAATCTTTTTGGAAAAAAAAGACAGCAAAGTTTTATGGAATTATGGGTAATGTGGTTGTGAACCCGTTATTTTTGGTAAATTATTGTTGGCATTCTGATTGGAAAATCTAAACCAAAATATTTTTGTTTCGGAAACGTGGCTTTATTTCTGATAAATAAACAATATTGATGGAAATATTATCTGCAATATTAAAGTTATTGACAACATTAACCCAATGTGTTTGGTGTAAGGGGTGTCCAGGGAGGAGTAGCACCTCTGGTGAAGGAGCTTGTTGTGTCCATTCTGGGGCAGCGCACTCACCTTTAGTCTCTACCAGACATTCAGCTCGCACTTGTGGCTCCAAGTAGCTGTTTGCATGTGACAATGGCCACACCTCAGTACACCACTTTGACAGGCAGGCTAAACCAGGTGAGGGTAGCTAGCGGCCTCATACCCTGGGGATATAGGGACATGCCTGTCTTAGCATGTGAAGTCAACTCTGGTGGACTGAGTGGATGAGATCTACAGTGAGATCCACTGGCCAGGATGATGGTACTGCAACGCTCCTTGGAGAACAAAGAGCATGACAAAGCACAGAAGATGTCATGGTCATCCACTGCAACCAGTTTGTGACTCTTGTTTGTACCAATGGACCTAGACTCCTGAGCTGGACAGAGTGGAACTATTCCAGTGCAATGATTTGCACTTTAAAAACTATCCCGCACAGGTTTCCTGTCATCATTGGACACGATGGACAACCACCACATATGACTGCAGTGAGAGAGACTGATAACAAAGGTTTCTGGAATTATTTGCTTATGTCAATTGATCTGTAAAGTCTGGGTTAACTCAATATTTTTTTGGTCCTGGGGCCAATACTCCTTGTTTGTATGTTTCCAAATATTAACAGTAAGCACACACATTTCTGGATTCAACTTGAACCAGTTATGAGGCATTGTTCTTCACAAATTGTTTTATTTGCATACAAATAGTATGACTCATTCATTACAATCATTATCCTGGATATGTCCTTGGTGTTTTGTCTTTAGTGCATAAAAGCTCACATGCTAAATTAGCTGAGGTTGTTTAATCAAAGTAGGTGCAAAATTTAAAAAAATATATATCGAGATTCCTAAATAACTTTTGCATAAGTGTTCAAAATAGTATAATATGAGATAAATGTTTTAATTATTATTTTATGACTGTACCACCATTTTTTTCCTTCTTTCATCTATATATCCTTTGTTCTTGTGTCACCCATGGAACTAACATCCAAAATTTATGTGGATTAGTTACAGTGATCTAACTATTTAAAAGTCATTGCAGTGTACTTGAAATGACAGCTTCAAAATCTCCTAATATGTCAGATGACACTGAATGATGAGAAAATGCTACAACTAATTCGTTAACTTTAAAAAATTGTCACCCATATTACTATACTGAAGGAATATCAAGTGAAAGAATGAAATGAAGTAAGACTTCTGTTTTAGGAAAAAAACTACTAGGTTGAAATTCAACATCAGATGTCTATGCTTGGTATTGAGCAATATAAGATGAAAGGCAGTAAGCTACAGTTACCTATGGTGGAAACTCACAGTTTTGAATGAATATTCTTTGGTTTGGCTGCAATCGGACTTGATTACCCCTTAACTCACACAGGCTTTGTGTGAGTAAGGTTAATTTATTCTACAATTTTAGCAATTTCACTGCCCAGTGACCTGACAATTTACTTTAGCAAAATTAAAAATGATAATACAGCAAAGTGAATTTCAGCATATCCAGATAAACACATATCTTCCTTGCCAAGAAATATTATGCCTGGATCAGAATTCCTGTAAATTGGAGATAAAAGAAATAACTAATTTGCAAATCTTTCTACCGTTTAATTATTCATTTCCCAATTTGCAAACCAGGAACATTTTAAATAAACACTCATGCTACATAATATTGATCAGTCCTTAGAAATATTATATAGGGTCTCTATTTATCAAACAATTGTGGGAACACCCTCACAAAGAAATAAGCCACTCTAACACTTTAAAGCTTAAAATATATCAGCATTTAGAGTACGATACAGCTGGTTTCATGAAGCTGCAAATGAACCGTCTCCAGACTTAGTGGAGATAAACCTGAATCCTCTTGTACAGTATTGAGTAAGCACCTCATGTTTTGAGATTCCATCTTTTTGATGAGATGCAAAACAGTGGCCACATCTGAGGAAGAATCTTGGAATATTACAGCTCAAGGGAACTTTTGGCTTAAGTCCACACTTGCTCTTTGTGGAACAAACCAGTTAGCCCTAGTGCCAAACTCTTTTGAGCATCTCTTTCAGCCTGTTCAGCTGGTGAATCTTACAACTATTCTCTATGCAAAAAAATGAGTTCCTTTGCAGGATATCTGTAGATTTTTTGTAAACACTTTATATTTGTATTCTCTGTTCCTTGACCCTTTTGCTTAAGGAAATAAATTCCTTCTATTAGAGTTATAGAGCACTATAGCACTGAAGAAGGCTGTCTGGCCCATCTAATCTGTGCTGACCTTTTGTTCTGTCTAGTCCCATGTGTATATACACACATGGACCATAGCTCTCTGTACCCCTCTTAATCATCATTAATTGTAGAGAGCTGCCTCTGCGCTACACACTCTGTGCTGACACAATGAAACCTAACTTACAAATAGCACCATCATACTGAAGAATTATCAAAAATATAGATATATGCACAATTAGAATACCTTGTTTGATTAAGTTAGTGTTCTGGGATAAATTCTGGTCGGGAGGCTAGGTAGTGCTAGTAGATTGGCACGGGGATGGGAATCAGAGCATTGTGTCAGAAGTTGAGGGATGGAGAGTGAGCTGGATGCCAGAACCAGTAAAAGCAGGCAGAAGCAAAGTAATGGATATTTTAGGATGGATAGTTTGAAGTGTGTGTAGTTTAATGCTCGAGTATTATGGGTAAAGGTGATGAACTTAGAGCATGGACCAGTACATGGAACTATGGTGTAAGACTATAGTACCAAAAGAACATAAGATATAGGAGCAGAATTAGACCATTCGGCACATCGAGTCTGCCATTTCATCATTGCTGTCCATTTCCCTCTCAATTCCATTCTCCTGCCTTCTCCCCATAACCTTTTATGCCCTGACTAATTAAGAACCTATCAACCCCTGCCTGAAATACACCAAATGACCTGACCTCCACAGCTGTCTGTGGTAACAAATTCCACAGATTTGCCATCCGCTGGTGAAAGAAAATCCCCTTCATCTCTGTTCTAGATGGACGTCCCTTTATTCTGAGGCTGTGCCCTCTGATACTAGACTCCTCCCGCCATAGGAAACATCCTTTCCACATCCACTCTATCTAGGCCTTTCAACACTCAATAAGGTTTCAATGAGATTCCTCCCTCCTCATTCTTCTAAATTCCAGTGAGTAAAGGCCCAGAGCCATCAATTGCTCCTCATGTGCCTTTCATTCTTGAAATCAATCTTGTGCTCCTCCTCAGAACCCTCAGCAATGTCAGCATGTCCTTTCTTAAATAAGGGGCCCACAGCTGCTCACAATACTCCAAGTGAGGCCTCACCAGTGCCTTATAAACCCTCAGCGTTACATCCTTGCTTTTATATTCAAGTCCTCTTGAAATGAATGCTAACATTGTATTTGCCTTCCTCACCACCAGCTCATCCTGCACTGAACCTTTAGGGAATCCTGCACGAGGACTTCCAAGTCCCTTTGCAACTTAGAGTTTTGAATTTTCTCCCCATTTAGAAAATAGTCTGTGCTTTTATTCCTTCTGTCAAAGTACATGACCATACACTTCCCAACACTGTATTCCATCTGCCACTTCTTTGGCCATTCTCCTTATCTGTCCAATTCCCTCTGCAGACTTGCTGGTTCCTCAACACCACCTGCACTTCCACCTATCTTCATATTGTCCACAAACATGGCTACAAAGCCATCAATTCTGTCAATCCAATTCACTAACATATAATGTAAAAAGAAGTGGTCCCAATATTGACCCAAGGGGAACACCACAAGTCTCCTGTTAATCAGCCAATGCTCTATCCTTGCTAGTATCTCTCCTGTAGTACCATGGGCTCTTATCTTATTAAGCAGCCTCATGTATGGCACCTTGTCTAAGGCTTTCTGAAAATCCACATTCACAACAGACATTGAAACTGCTTTGTCTAACCTGCTTGTTATTTCCTTAAACCATGCTGGCTTTGGCTTATTTTACCACATGCATCTAAGTACTCCAAAACCACATTCTTAACAATTGGCTTCAACATTTTCCAACCACTGAAGTCAGGCTAACTGGCCAATAATTTTTTTTTTCTGCCTCCCATCCTTCTTGAAGGATGGAGTGGTATTTTCCATTTTTCAGTCCTCCAGAACCATTCAGAATCCAGTGAATCTTCAAAGATCATTTCTAATGCCGCCACAGTCATTTCAGCTACCTCCTTCAGAACCCTGGGTTTAGTCCATCTGGTCCAGGTGACTTATCTACCTTCAGACCTTCCAGTTTCCCAAGCATCTTCTCCCTAGTAGTAGCAACTGCTCTCACATCTGTCCCCTGACACAGTGAAGGCTGATGCAAAATATTTATTCAGCACCAGATCCTTTTTCACTTGTTCAGTTTGTCTGCCATTTCTTTTTCCCCCATTACTACCTCTCCAGTGTCATTTTCCGGTCTACCTCTCCAGCGTCATTTTCCAGTGGTCCAGTATCTATGCTTGCCTCTCTTTTTATTCTTTATATATAAAAAAATACTTCGGTATCCTCTTTGATATTGTGGACCAGCTTACATATTTCATCTTTCACCCCTCATGACTTTTTTCATTGGCTTCTGTTTGTCTTTAAAAGTTTCCCAGTCCTCTAACTTCCCACTAATTGTTGCTGTATTATATGCCTTTTCTTTTGTTTTATGTTGGCTTTGACTTCCTTTGTCACCCAAGGTTGCATCATCCTACCTTTAGAATACTACTTCTTTGGGATGTAACTATCCTGCGATTTTCTGAATTGTTCCCCAAAACTTCAGCCAACATCCTTGCTAGTGTTACCTTCTAATCAATTTTGGTCAGCTCCTCTCTCATGCTTCTATAATTCCTTTTACCTCACTGTAATACTGATATATCTGACTTTAGCTTCTTCCTCTCATTGCAGAGATTTGATTGAGATAGTGACAGGAATGGGTGCTTCATGTCCCAATAATTTGATGTCTTATTTAAGATAGGAAGTAAAAGAATGTGTGGGGTGAGGAAGTTGCACTACTGATCAGGGACAATATCACAGTTGCATTCAGAGGGGACATATGGAGGTCTCATTCGCTGAGTCTATACGGGTAGAACTAAAAAATAGGAAGGATACAAACACACTGATGGGATTATAATACAGACACTGGGATTCTGAGGAACAGTTATTTAGTCAGTTTAAGGAATGGTGTAAGAACGATATTTTTAGTTGTTACGTGGGGCTTCAACTTCACTAGTACAAATTGAGATCTTCTTAGTGTAAGTGGGGCAAAATTTGTTATGTATATCCAGGACAGTTTCAATTTCACGTTCAAGTTCAATTGTCATGTAACTGTAAACAGGAACACAACGTTCATCTGGGGCCAAGGTGCAAAACACAGTACCAACAATCACATAAAGTGCACAGCACATGTAATTATGATAGCAAAATCATACAGTTACAAGAAATAATATTGAAAAATATATAGCTCAAGTCCCTGAGTGTCATGGCCTGATGGTACATGGATGTTGTCTTGGAGCCATGTTTCTTCAAGCCCACAGCAGTTTCTCATCTTGCACAAGTGTGGCCACAGATGAACATAATCCGGTTTGTCTTCCATCGAGCAAACACTGGAGAGCAGCACTGACCGGAGGGGCCAGCCAATCCAGCAGCCCTGGTGTCTCCTTCCCCACTGGCCTCAATAGGCAACCCCGAGGCACAAGGATTTTGCATGCGCAACACAACTCTCCACCATCGGTCTCACCCATGAACCAGTGAACTGCATTTGGAGTATTCTGCATTACCAATATCCCACAGGTTCTTGCAATCAGAACAAAAGCATCCAAGACAGTTTCCCATGCTGTCTGTTGGACCACACACCCACTGCAACACGGTGCACAACAGGTCCAGCTACACTGCCAGTCAGCAACTCGTGTGGAGGACCTGCAATGCCTGGTATTCATAATATCCAGCAGTGTCTTGTGATCATGAAAAAGACATAAAGGATGAACAATTACACCTTTGTTTGGACCCAAAGAGGTTGCTGCATCTGAGTGTGCTGCCATAGAAACAGAAAACCTATAGCACAATACCGGTCCTTCGGCCCACAATGCTGTGCCAAACATGTACTTACTTTAGAAATTACCTAGAGTTACCCATAGCCCTCTATTTTTCTAAGCTCCATGTACCTATCCAGAAGTCTTTTAAAAGATCCTGTTGTATCTGCCTCCACCACTGTTGCTGGCAGCCCATTCCATGCACTCACCACTCCCTGTGTAAAAAAAACTTACCCCTGACATCTCCTCTGTACCTACTTCCAAAGCACCTTAAACCTGTGCTCTCTCGTGTTAGCCGTTTCAGCCCTGGGAAAAGACTCTGACTATCCACACGATCGATGCCTCTCATCATCTTATACACCTCTATCAGGTCCCCTCTCATCCTCCATCACTCCAAGGAGAAAAGGCCAAGTTCACTCAACCTATTCTCATAAGGCGTGCTCCCCAATCCAGGAAACACCCTTGTAAATCCTCTCTGCACCCTTTCTATAGTTTCCACATCCTTCCTGTAGTGAGGTGACAGAACTGAGCACAGCACTTTTGGCTCTTGAACTCAATCCCATGGTTGATGAAGGCCAATACACCGTATCCTTTTTTAACCATACAGTCAACCTGTGCAACAGCTTTGAGTGTCCTATGAACTCAGACCCCAAGATCCCTCTGATCCTCCACACTGTTAAGAGTCTTACCATTAATAACATATTCAGTCATTATATTTGACCTACCAAAATGAACCCCCTCACACTTATCTGGGATGAATACCATTTGCCACTTAGCCCAGTTTTGCATCCTATTGATGTCCCACTGTAATCTCTGACAGCCCTACACACTATCCTCAACACCCCCAACCTTTGTGTCATCAACAAATTTTCTAACCCATCCCTCCACTTTCTCATCCAGGTCATTTATAAAAATGAAGCGAAGGGTTCCCAGAGCAGATCCCTGAGGCACACCACTGGTCACCGAACTGCATGCAGAATATAACCCATCTACAACCACTCTTTGCCTTCTGTGGGCAAGCCAATTCTGGATCCACAATGTCCCCTTGGATCCCATGCCTCCTTACTTTCTCAATAAGCCTTGCATGGGGTACCTTATCAAATACCTTGCTGAAATCCATATACACTACATCTACTGCTCTACCTTCATCAATGTGTTTAGTCACATCCTCAAAAATGCAATCAGGCTAGTTAGGAACAATCTGCCTTTGACAAAGCAATTCCTAATCATATTATGCCTCTCCAAATGTTCATAAATCCTGCCTCTCAGAATCTTCTCCATCAACTTACCAACCACTGAAGTAAGACTCACTGATCTATAATTTCCTGGGCTACCTCTACTCCCTTTTTGAATAAGGGGACAACATCCGCAACTCTCCAATCCTCCAGAATCTCTCCCATCCACATTGATGATGCAAAGATCATTGCCAGAGGCTCAGCAATCTCCTCCCTCGCCTTTCACAGTAGCCTGGGGTATATCTCAACCCGTCCCGGTGACTAATCCAACTTGTTACTCTCCAAAAGCTCCAGCACATCCTCTTTCTTAATGTCTATAGCTTAAGCTTTTCAGTCTGCTGCAAGTCATCCCTATAATTGCCAAGGTCCTTTTCCGTAGTGAATACTGAAGCAAAGTATTCATTAAGTACCTCCGCTACCTCCTTCAATTCCATATACACTTTTCCACTGTCACACTTGATTGGTCCTATTCTCTCACATCTTACCCTTTTGCTCTTCACATATTTGTAGAACGCCTTGGGGTTTTCCTTAGTCCTGCCTGCCAAGGCCTTCTCATACCCCTTCTGGCTCTTCTAATTTCATTCTTAAACTCCTTCCTGCTGGCCTTATAATTTTCTTGATCTCTATCATTACCTAGTTTTATGTACCTTTTGTAAGCTTTTCTTAGCTTTTCAACAGCCTTTGTACACCATAGTTCCTGTACCCTACCATCCTTTCCGTCTCATTGGAACGTCCCTATGCAGAACACCACACAAATATCCCCTGAACATTTGCCATATTTCTACAGTACATTTCCTTGAGAACACCTACTCCCAATTTATGCTTCCAAGTTCCTGTCTGATAGCTTTATATTTCCCCTTATTCCAATTAAATGCTTTCCTAAATTATCTGTTCCTTTCCCTCTCCAATGCTATGGTAAAGGAGATAGAATTGTGATCACTATCTCTAAAATGCTCTCCTACTGAGAGACCTGACACCTGACCAGGTTCATTTACCAATATCAGATCAAGTACATCTGCTTCTCTTGTAGGCTTATCTACATATTGTGTCAAGAAACCTTCCTGAACACAACTAACAAACTTCACCCCATCTAAACCACTTGGGAGATGCTAATCAATATTGGGGAAATTAAAATCTCCCATCACGACAACCCTGTTATTTTTGCACCTTTCCAGAATCTGTCTTCCTATCTGCTCCTTGATGTCCCTGTTACTATTGGGTGGTAAAAAACACCCAGTAGAGTTATTGACCCCTTCCTTTTTCTAATTTCCACCCACAGATACTCAGTGGACAATCCCTCCATGACCACCTCCTTTTCTGCAGCCGTGACACTATCTCTGATCAGCAGTGCCATGCCCCCACCTCTTTTGCCTCCCTCCCTGTCCTTTCTGAAACATCAAAGCCTGACACGCTAAGTAGCCATTCCTGCCCCTGCACCATCCAAGTCTCTGTAATGGCCACAACATCACAGCTCCAAGTACTGACCCACGCCCTAAGCTCACCTGCTTTGTTCATGATATTTCTTGCATTAAAATAGACAGATCTCAAACCATCAGTCTGAGCGCATCCTTTCTCTATCACCTGCCTATCCTCCCTCTCACACTGCCTACAAGCTTTCTCTATTTGTGAGCCAACCACCCCTTCCTCCATCTCTTCAGTTCGGTTCCCACTCCCCAGCAATTCTAGTTTTAACTCTCCCCGATAGCCTTAGCAAATCTCCCTGCCAGGATATTGGTCGTCCTTGGATTCAAGTGCAGCCCTCCTTATTGTACAGGTTACTCCTGCCCCAGAAGAGGTCTCAATGATCCAGAAATCCGAATCCCTGCCCCACAGCCACGCATTTATCCTCCTCCTCACTCTATTCCTATACTCACTGTCGCGTGGCACAGGCAGTTTGTTTGAAGTTAATAACTCATCTCCTTCTACCTTAGGCCATGAACTTATCAATCACTCCTGATGAGTTATTAACTTCAAACTTTCTGCATAATCACTCAAAAAGTTGAACTGCATGTGCATGTAATGAGAGCCGTATAACTTATCTGTGTCTACCTTAGGCCACAAGCTTATCAATCATTCCTGCTGTGGACACTTTCTGTAGGTCCAAGATCCATTTGCTCCACGACTGCTGGACTAAATGTGTAAATGTAGGAGAGGACTATGTTGAAAAATATATGTGCTAGGTTTTCTAAAATTGACTCCTTCTACCTTAGGCCAGGTACTTGTCAATCACCCCTCGTATATCAATGGTCCAACAAGAGGAAGGGCTGAAGAGATGCACTGGATCTGCTGTTGGCTAATGAGCCTGGTCAAGTGACCTACGTTTCAGTGGGCGAGCAGTTAGAGAACAGTGACCATAACTCATTAAGCTTTAAGGTAGTCATGGGTAAGGATAACCATGGAACTTACAGGACAGTATTAAACTGGAACAGGGTAAATTACAACAGCATTAGGCAGGAACTCAGGATGGTTAATTGGGAACAGCTGCCTTTGGGCAATCCACATCCAACATATGGAAGATGTTTAAAGAATAAATGCACAGGGTACAGGACAGGAACCTTGGATGTCGAGAGAGTCGATGAGTTTCCTCAAGAAGAAAAAGGAAATGGATGTGAAGATTAGGAAGCTGGAAACAAGCAGAGCACTGGAGATTTATAAAGAAGCCAGAATAGAACTCAAGAAGGAAATTCAGAAAGCTAGGAAGGGGCCATTACAAGTCTATGGCAAACAGGATTAAAGAGAATCCTGATGCATTCTTTACATACATCTGGAGCAAGAGAATAACTAGGGAGAGGGTGGGACCACTCAAGGTTAAAGGAGAGAACATTTTCTTGGATGTGAAGGATGTGGGTAAGGTCTTTAAATGAATATTTACCAAGGAGAAGGAGGTGGAGGATAGGCAGATTAGTGTTGAGAGAATTAATATGCTAGTGCACTTCAAAAGTAAAGGAAGAAGTAGGGTTGGATCTCTTAAAGAGAATTAAGGTGGATTAGTTCCCAACGCTGACCACCTTCAACTCTGATCCCCTAATGAAGTTTGGTTCATGGACTTCCGATTTCCTCCTCTTGTAGTAAATAATCATCTCTCTGGACTTGTTGACATCAAGTGAGAGGTTATTGCTGCGGCACCATTCAGCCTGATTTTCAGTCTCCCTCCTTCAGTGCCTATAAAAAGTATTCACTACCACCCGCCTCTGGAAATTTTCATGATTTATTGTTTTACAGCATTGAATCGCAGTGGATTTAATTTGTTTTGTTTGGCACTGATCAACAGTAAAAGACTCTTTAGAGTCAAAGTGAAAACAGATCTCTAGAAAGTGATCTAAATTAATTACAAATATAAAACACAAAATAATTGATTGTGTAAGTATTCACCCACTGCAAGTCAGTATTTAGTAGATGCACCTTTGCTATCAATTATAGCCTTGAGTCTGTGTGGATAGGTTTTTATCAGCTTTGCATATCTGGACACTGCAAATTTTCCCCATTCTTCTTTACAAAACTGCTCAAGTTCTGACAGATGGCATGGGGATCGTGAGTGAACAGTCCTTTTCAAATCCAACCAAAAATTCTCACTTGGATTGACGTCTGGACTCTGACTTGGCCACCGCTGTTGTTTTTAAGCCATTCCTGTGTAGCTTTGGGTCATTGTCTTCCTGGAAAACAGATCTTCTCCCAAGTCGCAGTTCTCTCGTAGACTGCATCAGGGTTTCTGCCAGGATTTCCCCGTATTTTGCTGCATTCATTTTACGCTCAACCTTCACAAGCCTTTCAGAGCCTGCTGCAGTGAAGCATCCCCACAGCATGATGCAACCACCACCATACTTCATGGTAGGGCTGGTGAGTTTTTGATGACGTGCGGTGTTTGGCTTATGACAAACATAGCGATTAGTCTGATGGTCAAGAAACTCAATTTTGGTTTCCTCGGACCATAGAGCTGTCATGGTTCTGTCCGTGAAGTCCGCATTCCAGTTCACGGTCTGGTCCATCAATCCGTATTCCAGGTTTTCCGGTTTTCCCTTGTCCTGTTGTGTGCTTTAATTGAGGCAAATGATTCTGATTTTGGGCTGGCTACATAAAGAGCACTTGGATTCAGCTTCAGTTGCTGGACTGTTCCCTTCACCTTCCGCTTGAAGCCTCGCCTGAAGCCCTGCCTCGCTTGTAACCCTCACCTGCAACCTTCGCCTGCACCACTGTCCAGTTCAACTGCCGGAGCAAGATTAGGAATTGTCTATTGTTGTTTTGAACTGTCAGTGTCCACACCCTCACTAGGTAGGTCTGGCCATTTGCCGCTACCTAGTGTTGGGAACTGTCTCTGTGTCCACGCTGTCGCTAGATAAGTCTGGCTGTTTGCCACTTCCTTGAATGGAGATATGTCTCTCAGTGTTCTGTGTATGAGTCCTGGCCCTACATCCTGTTTCCAAGGAGGGGTCGCGGCTCTGCATTCCTGTCTCCCTCAACCAAGTCAAGGCTTCATGTTCTCGTCCTGTCTATGTGCCTCGTCCTGTGCAAGAGTTCCACATCCTGTTCTATAGCCACATCCTGTCATTGCCAAGATCCTAGTCACGAGTCCTGGCCTAGATCCGGGTTCCAGTTCCGAGTCAAGAGCCAGGTTCCGAGTCCCAACCAAGAACCGGGTTCTGGGTCCTTGTCCAGGCTCTGGTTCTGGAGTTCCATGTCACTAGTCCAGGCTCATTGTTCCTTGTTCCACATCCAGGTCCCGTGTCCCTTGTCCAAGTCCTAGCCCAGGCCCTGAATCCTTGTCTTGTCTAGGGCCTGTGTCAATGTCCAGCGTCATTTCTTCCCCTCTTCCTTTGCTGCCTTGTCACACCTAGTCCTGTTCCTAGTACTTCAGTGTCTGTGTCTTGCATTCGGGTCCGCCACCAGTGCCCACTGTTATGACAAGAACCTTCTTCTAGCTGACTTCAGAGTCTCTCACATGCCTTCTGGTAAACTCTTGCCAAGATTTCATATTAGTTTTTTTTTAATAGTGTCTTTCTCTTTGCCATTCTCCCATAAAGCTGTGACTGGTGAAGCACCCGGACAACAGTTGTTGTATGCACAGATTCTCCCATCTCAGCCACTGAAGTTTGTAATTCTTCCAGAGCTGTCATAGGTCTGTTGGTGGCCTCTCTCACTGGACCCATTCTTGCACGGTCATTCTGTTTTTGAGGATGGCCTACTCTTGGAGGATTTACAGCTGGTCTGTATTCTTTCAATTTCTTGTGATTGACTTAACTGTACTCTAAGGGATATTCGATGACCTGGAAATTTTCTTGTATCCATCTACTGACTTGTGCTTTTCAGTAACCTTTCTGTGGAGTTGCTTGGAGTGATCATTTGTCTCCACAATATGGATTTTGCCAGGATGCTGACTCACCAGCAATTGGACCTTCCAGATACGGGTGTATTGTTACTACAATCAATTAAAACACCTTGACTGCACATAGGTGATCTCCATTTAACCAGCGATGATTTGGTGTGTCTTATTAAAGGGGGTGAATGCAATGAATTATTTTGTGTTTTATATTTGTAATTAATTTAGATCACATTGTTGAGATTTGTTTTCACTTTGACACGGAAGAGTCTTTTTCTGTTGATCCGTGTAATAAAAAAGCCAAATTAAATCAACTATGATTCAAAGTTGTGAAACAATAAAAAATGAAACGTCTGGTGGGGGGAAGGGTGAATTTTTTTTATAAGCACTGTATATGCTGATTCAACACCACCTTTGCTTTAGTCAACAACAGCAAACTTAAATATGGCATTGGAACTGTGCTTAGCCTTACAGTCGTAAATTTAAAGTGAATAGACAGGAGGCTAGGCACACGGACTTGTGGTGCACCTGTGCTGATGGTGATTGTGGAGGAGATGTTGTTGCCAATCCAAACTGTCTGGGGTCTGCAAATGAGGAAATCGAATTTCACAAGGCTGTATTGAGGGTTAGGTCTTGGAGCTTTTTGAATAGCTTTGAGGGGATTATAGTATTGAATGCAGAGCTGTTGTCAATGAAGAGTATCCTGATGTGTACATCTTCACTGCCCAGATGTTCCATGGTTGACTGAAGAGCCAATGAAATGGCATCTGACAGTAGACAAATTAAAGCGGATCCAAGTCACTCCTCAGGCAGGAGTTGATATGTTTCATTACCAACGTCTCAAAGCACTTCTTCACCATGGATGTAAGTAGTACTGGACAAAAGTCAATGAAGCAGGTTTCCATGTCATTCTTTTCCTCCGGTATAATTGAAGCTTACTTGAAGCAAGTGGGTACCTCGGCCTGCTGAAGCGAGGGTTGAAGATATCAGAGATCACTCCAGCCAGTTGATTAGCACAGGTCTTCAGTACTTCTGATGGAGCTTGTTAGCTACAAAAATAACAGGTCATTTTAATAGCTTTTGAATGTCTCTATTTAAAAACTTCTAATGCAAGCTTTCCATCTATGCTGGGTTGAGTGCTGAGCTGGCAACTTGGCCTCATAAAAAAACAAATAGTAAAGAAACGGTAACTGCCCAGTGCATCACAGGGCACAGAGAGGAACAACAACAACAATGCTGAAGTGAATTATTAAAAAAAGTTTACGTTAAATTCTGAGGTATTATTGAAGAAATAAAGAGAGGTGAAAACAACATTGGTGTGTATATGGTGTGCACGTGTGCACATCTGTGTGTGTAAATGCACGTGTTTGTGCACGCTTGAAGGGTGTAAGTGTGTGTTTTAGGATGCCAACCTCTCAGCTTTCCTTCTGGGGAGCTCTGCACTGAGTGCAAGTCCCCATTGATTTCAATATTATTCGAACTATAGAAAAGAAGTTTAAGGAATGATAAGCTTTTATTTTTAACTATGTTGTTTTAGCATAATGTTTTGTATTATATCCTTTTATGTTTTTAACTCTTCATTTATTTTTACGTACTCTGAAATTTTAATGCAACAGAAGGTGGGTTAGAAGAGGGAGTGTTTCTAAAATATTAACTAGTGGGTAATTGACATACAGGGGACATTGTGAAATAATGTCAAGTTGTGTGAGTTGAGATGGGGTGATTTCATTATGGTATCTATAGGTAATTTATTCCTACAGTATATTTAACAGCTAAATAACTTAATTTGTGATACATATCCTAATGGTTATTCATTTTGTAGCACTCCAGGAATAACAGAGGGACAGTGTTGTTTATATTTACATTTACTATACCCTTTTCCATGTTTACATTGTGCATGACACATATTGCTATAAGCAGCTAAAACAATATTTGAAACCAAGGAACACACATAAAAGTTGCTGGTGAACGCAGCAGGCCAGGCAGCATCTCTAGGAAAAGGTGCAGTCGACGTTTCAGGCCGAGACCCTTCGTCAGGACTAACTGAAGGAAGAGTGAGTAAGGGATTTGAAAGTTGGAGGGGGAGGGGGAGATCCAAAATGATAGGAGAAGACAGGAGGGGTAGGGATGGAGCCAAGAGCTGGACAGGTGATAGGCAAAAGGGATACGAGAGGATCATGGGACAGGAGGTCCGGGAAGAAAGACAGGGGGGGTGGGGGGACCCAGAGGATGGGCAAGGGGTATATTCAGAGGGACAGAGGGAGAAAAAGGAGAGTGAGAGAAAGAATGTGTGTATAAAAATAAGTAACAGATGGGGTACGAGGGGGAGGTGGGGCATTAGCGGAAGTTAGAGAAGTCGATGTTCATGCCATCAGGTTGGAGGCTACCCAGACGGAATATATATATATATAACAGCAGTTATATATATTATATAATATATATAACTGCTGTTTAATTTGTTGGTTCAGTTATTCCAATCTGATGCTACAGATGGTACCTCTACTCTGACAAGTTGGCAGTTTCCTAACCTCTACCACTCCTACCCTTTGTTTCTAGTCTTTCATCTGTTCTACTTTCCCACTCTGTTGTTCTCATAGCCTCTTGTTTACATAGCTAGATGCTCTCCAATATCCTCTAGGCTGAACCTACTGATATTGTACAAGCTGCGTTGTACACAACCACCATGCTTGCAGGAAATGTTGAAGGAATTTTTCCACTCTCATTTGAATTTTTAACTATTAATATAAAGCTTTCAACGTTAAAGAATAAGTAAGAAGCTGGCTCAGGAGGTGGTGATGCTCTTAATCAGAAGTTTGAGCAGTTACAGAACCTATTTCATTTATTTTGAAATCTTTGCCAAAGAATGTAGCAGCTTCTGGAAAAATCAACAGAAAGGTCAAGGGAGCATTACTTTTCAAATACCCTGGAATTCTACACTATTCAGAACTTCACAGGTAATGAAGCAAGACATAAATAACTCAGGCACAGAATATTAAGTAGAAACCAAAATTCACACCACCCAAGTATTAGGTAATGACTATCTCTAACAAGAGAGAGGCTGTCTGCCGTCCCTTTGCATTTAATTGCATTACCATCATTAATTTGTGATTATTGTTATTATTACTTTCATTAGAGGCTGTATATCCAAGTAGATATTAAGGCTGTAGATCAAAGGCTGTACAGTCTACAACTCAATTAAAGACTACCCTGCGACTTACAAGGTACAAATCAGGACTGTGATGGATGATTAATTAAAATCCTAATCACCAACTTAAGCGTTATTCCTCCTGCCGCTGTACCTGCTGTTCGTGTCAAATTTCCTCATCAGTACCTCTCAAACCCAAAACCTGTATCACTGGAGACAGCGAAGACTGAAGGTACATTGGAACATCATTACTCAAATAATAGTTGAATGGAAAATCCTATCAAAAGTAGTGGATATGTCCCAGTCTATCATTGTTAAAGTCCCCCCCCCCCGCACCATTGGAGTGCTGTCACAGGAGAGCAGCATCTATCATCAGGGACCCCCACCACACAGGCCATGCTCTCTTCTCACTGCTACCAACAGGAAGAAGGCACAGGAGCCTCAGCACTCACACTACGAAATTCAGGAACAGTTATTACTCCTCAATTATCAGGCTCTTGAACCAGTGAAGATAACTTCATTCAACTTCAGTTGCCCCATCACTGAACTGCCCCATAACCTTAAGACTCACTTTCAAGGACTCTTTATCTCACATTCTCAATATTATTGCTTATTTATTTTTTTTTATTATTATTTTTCTCCTGTGTATTTGCACGGTTTGTTTGACCACACTGTTGGGTGTGGTCTTTCATTGATTCTATTATGGTGCTTGTGTGGGCACGTGGCCAAGTGGTTAAGGCATTGGACTAGCGACATGAAGGTCGTGAGTTTGAGCCCCAGCCAAGGCAGCGTGTTGTATCCTTGAGCAAGGCACTTAACCACACAGTGCTCTGCGACAACACTGGTACCAAGCTGTATCGGCCCTTGCCCTTCCCTTGGGCAACATCAGTGTTGTGGAGAGGGGAGACTTGCAGCATGGGCAACCGCTGGTCTTCCATACAACCTTGCCCAGGCCTGCGCCCTGGAGAGTGAAGAATTTCCAGGCACAGATCCATGGTCTTGCAAGACTAACGGATGCCTTTAATGGATTATGGTTCTTGGATTTAATAAGTATGCCTCAGGGTTGTATATGGTGACATATACAGTATGTACTTTAATAATAAATTTACTTTGAGCTTTGACTTTCCTCTCCAGTCACATAGGATCTTGAGAAACGGAGCACTTGAAATATGTTGTTGGCTTTTCTTTGCCCACTACACTGATGTCTTTAAGAGCAACAAGTCACAGCTGCTCTAGTTTGAGAAGTCCATTATAATGATATTTAATAGACCCATTCTAGAATCCTAAACTTAAGCTAAGATCTTAAGTCTTATAGTTATAGGTGTACTATCAGTCCAGGGAGATTATGCTATATTAACCTATAATTCAAAGATTAATTTGTTTAACTGCTTTAGTCTCTTTTCTGAAGGGGTTTAGTTGCTAATAAGCCGGATGGTGGCATAGTGGTATCAGCACCGGACTTCGGAGCGGAGGCTCCCGAGTTTGAACCCAGCCAGCTCCCCAGGCATGCTTTCCATCCCTGCTGGGTTGAGCGTCGAGCTAGCAACTCGACCTCGTAAAAAAGAAATTGCCTGCTACAGAAGCATCAACAGCAAAAATTTGATGGCCTATGCTCTCTCATGAGTTTAAAAGGGATTTTCCTTAGTTGTTAATAATCACTATTTTGAGTAGTGGGTCCTCCTCCCAACCAAGAGGAAATGCTTCCAGCTAACAAAGCAGTTCAAACGAATTCATTTTATTTTAAATGGAACACATTTATTTTGAGGAATAAAGATTTTGAACCAAAAGTGCAATCCTTATGAACTAGAAAAATATACCAGTGAACTGCAAATGAGCATGTTGTCTGATGCAAAAAGGAGGCTCTGGGAGGAGAGGCTTCTCGGACTGAGGCGAGGAGTGGCTCTATGTTTTCATCTCTGTAACTCCTCAACCTTGCTACCTTCTAATATTTATCTTTTTTTTGCCAGTCATCAGCATGTGATGTTTTCACAATTGAATTGATCATGTCAGATGGCAGGAGCCTTTGGTTAATAGACAATGTTACTTTTTTCTAACTATAAGACTTATGGTCTTAGCTTAAGTTTAGGACTCTAGAATGGAGACATTAAATATCATTATAATGGTCTGCAGAAACCCAGGAGCAGCTGTGACTTGTTACTCCAAGAGACATCAATAAAATGGGCAAAGAAGAGGGAACAATGTATTTCAAGAGCTCTGTTGGTTGCAGTTTCAGTTAAGTCAACAATAGGCTTCCTGAGTCTGGATAGCATTGCTTTCCAGGAGGATGGTTAAATAATACCAGTTTAAAATTTACATCAAACACCTGATGAAATTCTTCAGCTGTGCTAAAAAGCCTAGTTTAGTAAAAAGCCTCCTGACCCATCTAAACGTTATCCCAAGTGCACGGCAGCATGAGTGTATGGATCATTGACATATCCAATGATGTTCATTACTTGAGATTAATCCACATTTCGTTAAAATTGCTTCTGGAGCCTGCTTGAATGTTAAAGGAGAAACAATTATCGAAGATCTACTGAACTCCATGAATTTTCTTTTCCTCTTTTGACTTTTATCTTCTGATAAATTGTGCTTCATACGAGTATTTTATAGAGCCCATAAGACACCATAAACAGCAACATTGATATTGACATTAATTCCTTTTGAATCGTATGGTTTAAATAAAATTTCTTTCAATGGTGGGAACAACAGCTAGTTTCTTGTGTGAATATTATTTTGTGCATGCCCTTCATGATTGGAAAATCACTTTGTAGGTGATTTAACAACACTGAGATATTTTGATTTAAAATATCCTGCAAATTCTGCAATGATATTGTCAAAAATCTTTAACTTTAAAGAAGATCAGTAGACTTTAATATAAATGATAATCAGCAAGCAGCATTGCCAGTTTAATGCAAAGGTGTTTTATAAAATAAATTGAAAATATTTCCTGCATAATTTTCGCAAACAAGATAAAAACAATCCTAGAGTGAATTTTCCAGCATTCCCAAGGGGTAAAAAAATAATTGTTGAAATTGCAGGCTTCAGTTTGATTACATTTTTTCAAAGCTCCTTGTCTGATATCATTGCCGTGCCTGTAATCATAAATGAACATTTGGGACAAGAGTAGGTGCTTCAGCACCTTGAGTGCTTTGCCTTTCAACTAGTTTTATAGCTAATACATACCTGAACTCCATTTTGTGTTCAATTTTGTCTTAATAGAGATTTTGCAGCCTATGGGATCTGTTTTGAAGTCTGGGGTAAAAACGCTTAGTAATCCTCTATAGTAGAATACAGGTTAAATCACTGAGTTCTGGACTATTGTTCCTGAGATGTAAATTTTAGTCACATTTTGTTAGCCAAGTAATTTAAATTTAGGTAATAAATTCAAGTAAATTATGAATGAAATTTTGCAATGGTATTTGCTCACAGTGTTGATGAATTCTTGGTGTCCAAATATGAAAAGTCGTTTTACCTTGTCATCCTGAGGTTTAATTTATTTATTGAAATTTTTCAGATGCAGGGTTCTGTTTAAGTATTTTTTCATTCCTCTTTTCCCTGTTTGTGACTATAAGTGAGTATGTGCAAAGCAACTGAGGAAACTCACCTGTTCATTGAAAGGCTCTTCCTGTGGGAGGTGGGGATTGACCTGTGTAAGGAGAATTGCAGTCCTTCCCACAGGCTGCTGTTTAGCTGATGATGTCAGTGCACTGGTAGAGTTTTAACTTAGCATGTGGTGTTACATAGCTCATGGATATCTTGTGACTGTCCTATGACTGTGACGTAATTGAGTATCTTATGAGCGTGAGGTAATGGTCATGTGATGGTGGGGTGATGTAATTTTCCCACCAGTGTGAGGTCACGTGATGACATGTTCACCACGGGTATAAAAGGGAGACCCCTGGGGTGACGCAGTTAGTTTTAAGTTTAGTTCGTTATTTAATTCTTTAGATACTCCGTTATGCTGCGTATTCATCTTACGACGCAGTTTCGTTTTAAAGTGGAGTTCTACTTTCTATTGTAAATAGTATTGGAGAGTGAAGACCTTACCAAAGTACAGGAATTCGCCGAGTCGAGTAAAGCTGATATTGTTTGATGGTTCTGGAGAGGATCAACCTTTATTGGATCTTCGTTCAAGAAACAGTGACTTGCATGAGATAACCTCTGCTGAAGTAGGAAAGGTTATAAAGTGTCTGTTCTCCAGAGGAAAAGGTCAGTTCCTTTATACCGTTTATTTCTGTCGTCGTGAATCCTGCGGGCAAAGCAGGTTCCAGCTGGGATCAGCAGTAACGTGACGTCTTCGAGGAATTGTTTACTTCAGGAAAGTCTCTCCTAATTGACTGTATAAATTTCTTGGACTTCCGAATTTACCATTCTAAGAACTGTGTTTGAATTTACTGTTTTCGCATTTACCCTTTTAAGAACTGTTCCAGAGTTGCCATATAGCAGTTAACTTCCGGTTAAGTTAGTCGTTTAAATATATTTCGCCATTTTTGAGCAGAGTTTAATACATGTTTGTTTTTATAAAACCTGACTCAATTCTATATTCATTGTTGCCAGTCATGTGACAGCGGAAAACCACACGGCCTCTTTTCAGTCTCTGGGTCGCTGTGTAGTTGAGGGTGACATGAAAATGGTAAACAGTGGGGTTGTGCTCAGTTTAGATAACCATATGTAACCAAAATTATTGAAGGGTTTACTGAATGTGTATGTCTGTCTTGTAAATAAATAGTAAATAAATTTTGATTGATACCCCATCCCACAGTTAGTTGCTATTGGATGGCCACAGACTACTCCAGCCAGTGTCGCCTTTCACTGCCATTAACTTATCTCCACTTTAACCTTGATCTTCCAAGTTAACTTCTTGCCACCAGGCCATTCTCATCTTTTAATGCGGCAAAATAAAAAACCAGAAAACATTGCAACTCCTCCAAAAGTAGAGCAGTACAGTACAGGAGCAGGCCCTTCAGCCCATGATGTCTTGCTGCATTAATTAGAAACACAGAAAAACTACACCACAATATAGTGAGTTTCTTCTGTCCCCAGTCACCGAACCCACGAAGCTGATTTCACACAACAAATGGTGCTGCGAACAGGTTTCAGCGTTTGATCAGAAGATAAATATCTTTAGAAGGGAAAGTAAAAGAGAGGACACTCCTGTGCCCTCCCCCCATGTGAGGGGTGCTGAGTCTTAAGGAGGACTGACAACAGTGCGGGATTTTGGAGACTTGCCAATCAACTTTCGGATTATGGGATGTCCATAAACTCGTCAGACAAGTTGGACTTCTGCGGAGTGAAAATGAAAATGAAAACGTTGTGTCCGTACTTAATAAGGAAGGACTCCCCAAGAGGAAGGGGAGTCAGAGGGGTTCATTCCCAGCTGCTGGCAGCCAAACGAAACAATCTAACAGAAAGAGAAAGAGATAGCTCGTGTGCGTAACAAAGTGGAAGTGCTAAACCAGTGATGTGTTACCATAGAGGAAGCTGTCCAGTCAGTGCAGACTTGGGCTACAGAGCTGGAGGATAGGAACACAGAAGAGGCCTGTCAGCAAGTAGAGGTGCTGCAGGCAGAGGCTTCCCACAGGGCTGATAGGCAACCCGAGCCTGTTAAAGTCTGAGTCCTGATGTTTGTTTGTTTATTTATTTATATCCCTCTATCTATTTATTTATTTAGTGATGCAGTGTGGAACAGGGCCTTCTGGGCCACCCAGAAACCTACCAGTTTAACCTTAGCGTAATCACGGGACAATTTACAATGACCAATTAATCTATTAACTGGTTCGTCTTTGGACTGTGGGAGGAAACTGGAGCACCCAGAGGAAACCCAAGCACATACGGGAAGAGTATACTAATGTTCTTATAGAGGACACAGGGATCGAACTTTGGGCTCTGATGCCCCAAGCTGCAATAGCATTGTGTTAGCCACTATGCTACCGTGGCAACCCCTACATGTGGATGTGGGATGGGAATGTTTGGTTGAGACTTTAGAAAGCATTGGTGAGGCCTCACCTGGAATATTGTGAGCAGGTATGGGCCCCTTATCTTAGAAAGGATGTGCTGAAACAAGAGAGGGTTCAAAGGAGGTTCACAGAAATGATTCCAGGATTGAAATACTTGTCATATAAAGAGTGTTTGATGGCTATGGGCCTGTATTCACTAGAATTCAAAAGAATGAAGTGTGACCTCATTGAAACCTGTCGAAAGGTGAAAGGCCTTGACAGAGTGGAACTAAAGAGGATGTTTCCCATGGTGGGAGAGTCTAAGACTAGAGGACAGTCTCAGATTAGAGGGGCATCCTTTTTGAATGGAGATGAGCCAGAGAGTGGTGAATCTATTGAATTCATTGCTACAGACAGCTGTGGAGGACTAGCCTTTAAGTATATTTAAGGTAGAGGTTGATAGGTTCTTGATTGGTCAGGGCATGAAGAGATATAGGGGGAGGAGGCAAGACAGGAGATTGGGACTGAGAAGAAAAATGGATCAGCCATGATGAAATGGTGGAGAAAACTCGGTGGGCCAGATGGCCTAATTCTGTTCCTATATTTTATGGTCTTATGGTTTGGGTGCAGCCCCCATAGGGCTACCAAGGCAAAGGAAGATTGTGGCGTGCAGACAGGGGAAGATGTGGTGGGCAGCATTAATGGAGGAATGGGAGAATAGTCTGTCTGAATACCCAGCGACTAAGCAGGAGGGAGTGAGTTTATTTGCCCCTCATTACAGAATTGGAAAGTGGTGGATGCTGACGGTGGTGGTCAGTGTGAGATCCTATGGGTAGTGTACGAGTGTGCGAAACACACCAATGTCTCAGACTGTTGGCCACGTGAGGGCACTATCTCACGCCACAGAAGGGGTACCACTGATACCGATCCCCTTTAACGAGGAAGTACTGTTGGAGAAACTTGTCCAGCTTCTTGGGTTCTGGCTCTTGGTTTTGGGGGAAGCCAGGAAGGAGTAGTCCATTCTAGCCAACTTTGTCCTATGGCCTCAAAAAACCTGAGTCTCAGTAACTCCCAGTGGAGTAAGTGCTTTCAGGGCCGGTAATTCCCTGCCTATCGTTTCTCTAATCCCAAGTTCCCGACTTGGAGGGTAATCACTCTGCCAACACAGAAGGGGAAGGAGTGTTAGTGCAGGTGGCATGGTGAGCACAGGTCCACTCAGTCAGTGTTTTGTGTGTAGTACAGTGGGGCACCTGCAGGGGTTATACCAGCCTGCAGGCTGAGCGTCTCGGTGCTATGTCCTTAGAGGGGCGAGATGTTGCAGTATCTGTCTAAGTCAGGGGTCCCTAACCTTTTTTGCACCGCAGACCGGTTTATTATTGACAATATTCTTGTGGACTGGCCGACTGGGGGGTGGGGGCGGGTGTAGGGTTTCCAACGGACAAGAGTAGCAGTCAAATACGTTTGTTTACCCCGAGAAAGACTACCATGGCCATGAAGCCTTGCGCGGGCACCAGTGTGCATGTGTGTACGTGTCGATTTTTTTCTACAAATCGTTTTTGGCGATTCTGTTTGGGGGGTGGGGGGGGGTTTGTGTGTTAATCACGACCGGAATATAGGTGATAAGTGGCTAATACACTCAATCTCGTTTCTGAAAGGGTTAATCTAACAAATTTAATATTAAAAACACAACGCATATTTTCCTCGCATGAATATAGTGATAAGTCAATTATAAGTCACTTATAAGTCAATAGCATCAAAACATTATAAGTAACGTTTGGATATTAAACACACAGCACATATTTTCCCCATATGAACATATAAAAGCATTGCAACACACCAATATCGCTGAATCAGTGAGAGCCCTGGGCTTGTTTCCCTGCAACAAGACGGTGCCATCGAGGGGTGAGACAGCAATATTCGAAGGGGGTTCCTTATGTCCAGTCTATTCCGCAATTAATTTTCGTTGCATTCATTGCAGAGATATGTTGGAAATGGAAGCAACGCTTTCAGTGCTTTCGTGGTTATCTCAGGATATTTAGCCTTTACTTTGATCCAGAATGCCGGAAGAGATGATATGTCAAACATGCTTTTCAGCCCGCCATCATTTGTAAGCTCGAGGAGTTGATCTTCCTGCGCTGACATGGATGACGCGCGCGTAATGACCTCGCGTGCATTCAAGCTCAACAAAGGCCGTGACAGGGAATGAGGAAAGGTGCAGCTGACTCATATCGCCAAATCATATCGTTTCCTCGTGGCTCGGTAGCACAGGCTTTGCGGCCCAGAACCAGTCCGCGGCCAGGTGGTTGGGGACCGTTGGTTTAAGTTACCTGCTCATCGAAAGCTACTTCCCTGTGGGAGTAACATTGCTACCTCTTCCACCAGCCTATGTTCAGCTAATGACGTCACGGCACCAGTGGAGTTTAAATCTAGCATGTGGTAACCACGCTTGACCTCTATTTGGTCTCTGTGTCACCATGGACACAGATCTGTGAGGGTTCCACAGGAACAGTAAACAGTGGGGGTGTGCTGCGGTAAAGAGGACCCAGGGGCACCGTTTAGATAAGTATTTGCCACTATGTGTATGTTTAGTGCCTGCTTTGTCTTGCCACTTTGTGCGCTCTGTTTAGATAAGTTTCTGTAACGGAATTTATCTTGAAGAGGTAACCGAATATTTCGTGTCTGTCGTGCCTTGTAGTTAACCTCCTTACCAGATACGAGTCTCTTCTGTCTCCAGTCACCAAACCTGAGAACCTGATTTCACACAAACCTTGTGAAAGTCACCACTTATTGTACATTTTCTATCCTTCTTGTGGTGTTTACCGTTTACTTTTGGAAAACCAGAAATATAAGGAGTAAGTAACCTGAAGTGTGATTGATACACCGGAAAGCAAAATAAAAAGTGTATATTACCATTCAAGCAAATCTGAGTCGATAATTACTGATGTAAGATAAATAACTATTATGAAATAAATATCTACTAACTTAATCAGCGGTCAGAAGGCATTTGAGGTGTGAATCACTATACACTGTCATGACTCTTGCAATAGTTGAGATGCTCCACAACCAGGATGTAATAAATCAACTATCATTAGCTTCAGTGCTATCAATTGCTACAAGGGCAAAAACTTGTCTGCCACAACACAGCTGCGTGGTTTAGACATCAGTTCTGTAAAACTCCTGGGAGCAACATCACAGCAGATCAACAGCGACGTGGCTCCAGCCATTAAAAATGATGTAATAACAATCTGATTTCCATAATTAAAGTCAATATGGAAAGATTAATTGAGATTTCACATCCTATAGAGTCAGTTTCAATACGTGAATGAAAATAAGCACTTTGCTTAATAATTCTGCATAGTAGCATAGTAGTTAATTCACTGAGACCGAGATTATTGTTCCAGAGATGCAATTTCAAATGATATTTTGACAGCCAGGAGATTTATCTTTAAGAAATAAATCTTGATAAACGGTGACCATGAAACTAGTAGATTGTCATTACAAAAAAAAACTTGATAAATACTTGATTCACTTCATGCAAGCAAATCAGCGTCCTTTCTTGATTTGGCCCATGGGTGATTCTGGTCCTAACAGCTTGGAGACTCTCAACTGCCTTCTGAAATGGCCAAAGAGGCAAGTATGGATGAATTATATTTACCAACTGTGTGAATGATACTTGAATCCCTAAGCAAGTTAAATAAAACAAAGTTTAAGAAGGAAACTATAGGTTATTGAAATAAAAAGGCCTGGAAGTATTTAGCAGATGCGGCAGTATCTATGGAGAAAGACACAGAATTAGGTTTTTATGCTTTTGAATATTTCCGGTGTTTTGGTATAACCACATCAGGAATTGACCTCAGAATATGACCTCAGAAGATATCCAGGGAATATCTGCTAGAAATCTAGCAGCAGATAATTTCTCAGTGGAAGACTTCATCTTTTTTATTATTGAAACTGACAAGATCTTATTATTTGAAATTTATTTATTCATTCTTGGGATATGGAAGTCATTGTCACTTTATTCCTTTTTTTCTCATTGCCCCTGAATTCGGGAGGTAGTTATAAGTTATCCACACTGATGGATCTGGAGTCACATGCAGTCCAGACCATTCAAGGATGGAAGATTGCCTTCTCTGAATGGGCTTCAGTAAACCAGATGTGTTCTTGCCACAATCTGATAGTTTCCTAGTTACCATTACTAAGACTTTAATTCCAGATTTGTTTAATTACCTGCATTTTAATTCTCCATCTGACTTGGCAGGATCTGTGCTCATGTTGCTGGATCAATGTTACACAGCTCCTGACTGCTGGTCCAGGAACTCAAATGCAAACTCAAGTGCATGTCAGCCTAATGTACTACAGAAATCGAAGTTAAAACTGAAGTCGCACTATTAGGAAGCCTTCTTGGAAAAGTGATAATTTCAGGTCTAATTGGATATCAGAATTAGATTAGGGAGATGTTTTCTGTATATTCTGTATATAGTTGATTCTCATCTTCACATGGGGGAGAAAAAATTCCTTTGGTCAGGTGGTCAGACAATACTTACTTCTGAACAACTTTGGCAATTTGTTCTACTACACTAGTACCATGTGCAGGGTACCTAAGATTCAAAAACGATGTCTTTATGAGATGTGCCAATCGTTGCCCTCCAGAGCTGGATGAAGGCTGCATTGTTAGTGACTGATAAAGTGGATACCAATTTCAAGTGTTGTTCTTCTTCAAAGATGCTTTCAAACTAGAGTGGGCGCCAGAATTAGATAATCACAATTTTTATTTGTAGATTTCTCTTTATAGATTAAATTTTGCTTTAGATACTTTGAAGTCTTGGATGCTCACTACCCTCAACCAGCTGAACGCACCTTTATCTCCTTTACAAAAGAGCAGCAATGATTCATGAAAGTCAGGCTCCCCCATGGTGCAGGACACTGTTGATAGTTTGACGTACATATATCAATTTGAAGTACCCTCAGCTGAATGGGATTTCAATTGATCTACGCCCAACTCTGATTGTACACAACACTGGTTAAAACACAGTAACAGGAAACAGTTCCAGTGCTTGCATTTTGTGGTAGAATGTTGTGTCATTGCTGTTTTAGTTTTCAAAGCAAACCAAAGGATGGTGACTGGGCAACAGGATGTATTACTTGAACACATGCTTTGTCGTTCCAGCATGCAAGTACACAGGGCACGTACCTACAATTAAAATAATTAATGCCAACTGTTTGGGCTGCTAACAAGAACTCTGGTGAAGTCCCATGGGGAGGGTGTTTTGACTGTGACCAGTATTACCCAAGTATATTAATTCTTTGCAGTCGCAGTGCTTAGAGTTACTGCCCAGGGCAGTAACTCAGACATTCTTATAATCTATTGGAGGGCAGATGACGATGCCAGCTCCTGGATATATGAGAGCAGCAGTCTGAAGTTCCACCGTACATTCAACTAATAACTGATATTATTAGTATTTGTATGTTACTGAATATCTGTGATTTTGGAATTATTCATAGTTCCAGACAGCCATGACAGTTGTTCTTTCTCTCTTTTTTCTTTCTTTTTCTTTTTCCAATATTTTTATTAAATTTCATATACACAAATACAGAATTCATAAGGATATTTATTATAAATCAAAATAAGGTAGCACAAAATGCAGTATATATAAATCACACTGATACAATCATGGTATCCCATATTCATGATCAATAAAATAAAATAAAATAAATTGAATTATGAAATACAATAATAGACCCCACACTGCCTGATGTCCTAAACCAGTTCTTTGCCCGCTTTGATACTCAGAGGGAGGAGGCTGCTCCACTCATCCACCCACCTGACGATGAGTCCACACTGGTCCTTAAGCAGCATCAGGTGAGATCCACCCTGAGGAAAGTGAATGTGAGTAAGGCAGCTGGCCCAGACGGAGTGCCCGGCCGGGTACTGAGAGCATGTGCTGACCAGCTTGCTGAGGTGTTTACAAGTATATTTAACCTCTCACTGCAACAAGCTGTTGTTCCAACATGCCTTAAAACCTCCACCATCATCCCAGTGCCCAAAAAATCAGCTGTGAAGTGCCTGAATGACTATGGCCCTGTGGCGCTGACACCCATAGCCATGAAGTGCTTTGAGAGACTTGTGCTCTCACACATTAAGGCTATAATCCCACCTGATCTGGACAAACACCAGTCTGCCTACTGGGCAAACCGCTCCACAGAGGATGCAATCACAACAGCCCTCCATATTATTCTGACTCACTTAGAGGAACCGAACACTTATGTGAGGATGTTATTTGTGGACTTCAGTTCTGCATTTAACACAGTCATCCCCCATAAACTGGTCAGCAAACTGAATGCTCTTGGCCTTGGTTCCTCCCTATGCTCATGGGTCATGGACTTTCTCACAGACCAACCACATCAAGTCAGAATTGGTAAGCACACCTCCACCACCATCATCTTAAAAATAGGCACCCTGCAGGGCTGTGTGCTGATCTACACACTCTTCACACATGACTACACCCCCATCTACACCTCCAACTCCATAATTAAATTTGCAGACGATGCCACAGTGGTTGGCCTGATCTCGGACAAGGATGAAACAGCCTACAGGCTTGAGGTGGATCATCTGACAGAGTAGTGTAGGGACAATGACCTGGTCCTTAACACTTTTAAAACAAAAGAGGTGATCATTGACTTCAGGGGATCAAAGGACAGAGTACACACCCCCCTCCATGTACATGGAGAGGTAGTGGAAAGTGTGGAAAATCTAAAGTTCCTTGGAACTATGTTGTCAAAACAGCTGACATGGACCACCAACACCTCACTGCTTGTTAAAAAGGCACGACAAAGACTCATCTTCCTCAGAAAGCTGAAACAGGCCAAACTCCCACAAAAGCTGTTGCTTAACTTCTAAAGAAGCACAATTGAAACCATCCTGACCAACAGCACCACAATGTGGTATGCCAGCTACACCGCCACTGAGCAACAAAACCTGCATCGCGTGGCAAAGGCGGCCAGCGAATTGTCAGGATGGAGCTCCCAGGACTGGACATCATCTATTCCAGCAGACTCAGGAGGAAAGCAATCAGCATTACCAGAGACACCACATACCCTGGCCACTTCCTGTTTGATCTGCTGCTGTCTAGCAAAAGGTTCAGGACACTAAAAGGACACAAATAGGCTGAGGAACAGCTTCTATCCCAGAGCTGTGGCCTCCATCACACCACTCTCACAGAACAATGACTGAAACTGTGAGCGCACACATGCACACATAAGGACTCAAATACTTGCACTAATGACACTTTGTGCATTGCTGTGATATTCTGGTGCTGCGGCAACTTATGTTCTGCTACTTATCTATTTAATACTGTTTTTCTATTACTGTCTTGTTTTTATTTACTGCTTTATTTAATTGCCTGAGAGGAAGCCAAACAGAGTTTCATTGTACCTATGTATAATGACAATAAAGATCATTCAATTCAATTCAATTCAATTAATTATATTACATAAAAAAATCTACACCCACTACCAAGACAAAGCTAATTGGTAAAAAAAAATAAAAGAGAAAAAGAGTACTTTACCATGTAGTGTTTTATAAAAATAGCCCAGATCTATATTTTAATAACAATAACAATTCAAAGATTTTCAGAATAGTTCAGAAAGGGTCCCCATAATGTTTGAAAATCTTGTTTCGAATCAGAAATCGAACAACGAATCTTCTCTAAATTTAAACATGACATAACATCGCATAACCATTGAGCATGTGTTGGGGGGGGTGGGCAACCTCCTTCCATTTAAGCAAGATCGCCCTCCTAGCCATAAGAGAAATAAAAGCCAGCACCCACAAATGACAAGGCTACAAAATTATAGCTCTTTCCTCAACAATACCAAGTAAGGCAGTCAAAGGATTGGGCTTAAAACTAACTAACTTTAAAAAGCACAGAAAAAGTCTGGAATACATCTTTCCAATATTTTTCAAGTCTCGAACATGACCAAAACATATGAATTAATGAAGCCTCTCCATTATTACATCTGTCACAATAAGGGGATATATCTGCAAAAAAAAAACGATAGAGCTTGTCTTTTGACATATGAACCTTATGTACCACTTTAAATTGTAGGAGGAATGATGAGCACATAAGGATGAAGAATTAACCATTTTGAAAATAGCCCTCCAGGTCTCATCAGATAATGGAGTCTGTAAATCCTTTTCCCAATCTTTTTTAATTTTGTCTAAAGGAGCCATGCTCAGTCCCAACAACAGACCATAAATATAAGATATTGAGCCACTATCAAAAGGTTTCAAATTAAAAATTACATCTTTTATGTTCTTATCTGGGCTGGTAGGAATATATGTAGTTTAGATCTTAAAAAATCTCTAATCTGCAGATATTGAAAAAAATGGGTATTTGATAAGTTATATTTCACTGAGAGCTGCTTAAAAGAAGAAAGATTCCCTCCAACAAACAGATCCTGAAATCGTTTAATGCGTAATCTATCCCATTCTCTAAAAAAAAACAGATTGGTCATAGATGATTTAAAAAAAATTAGAAAAATAGGACTAGAAAGAGAAAATCACAATAAACCGAAATGTTTTCAAAACTGTAGCCAGATCCTCAAAGTGTGTTTAACCACCAAACTGTCAGTTAATTTATTTAAAGCTAAATGAATAGAGGATCCGAGAAGAGAAATAGTAGAAAATTTCATAACAGAGTTGGCTTCCAAAAAGACCCATATTGGACAATCCTCACGATTAATATAATATAACCAGAACGTGAGATTTCATATGTTAATTACCCAATAATATAACCTAAAATTAGGTAGAGCAAGGCCTCCATTCTTTTTAATTTTTTGAAGGTGGGCTTTATTTAATCAGGGTTTGCTGTTCTTTCATATATAGGAAGAAAGAATCAAAGCTAAAGAATCATAACAAGCCTTAGGAATAAAAACAGGTACAGCTTGAAAAAGGTATATAAGTTTAGGTAAAATATTCATTTTACTGTAATAGAATTAATTCGACCAATCAATGATAAAGAGAGAGGTGACCAATTAGAAAGTGTCTTTTTTACATAATTCATTAAGGTTAGAAAATTTTCTTTGAATAGATCTTTATAATTCTTAGTGATTGTTATGCCCAAATATGTAAATTGCTTTCTTACAATTTTAAAAGGAAGGTTAATATCAGTTGGTATCAAATTATTTAAAGGAAACAATTCACTCTTATGTAAATTCAATTTATATCCTGAAAACAGACTAAAATTAGTCAGTAAAAGAAACGTAGAGAGTAAAGAAGTTGTAACATTAGATATAAAAAACAATAGGTCATCAGCATAAAGTGAAACTTTATGAATAGTACCTTTTCTTAAGATACCGGTGATAGCTTTAGTTTCTAATACCAAATCAAAAACGAAAGGGCTCGACAGACATCCTTGTCTGGTTCCATGTTGGAGTTTAATTGGTTTAGAATTCTGAAAGTTAGTAAGGACCCAAGTGGAGGGAGATAAGTAGAGTAATTTAATCCAAAGAATAAAATTGGGCCCAATATTAAATATTTCTAAGGTTTTAAATAGGTAATTCCATTCAACTCGGTCAAAAACCTTCTCTGCATCCAGAGAAATCACACATTCTGATATTTCCTTGGATGGAGAATGCATAACATTTAACAATTGCTGTATATTAAAATGGGAATATCGATTTTTAATAAATCCTGTCTGATCATCAGATATTATAGAAAGTATAATATTCTCAAGTCTACGGGCCAAAACTTTAGATAGGATCATAGCATCAACATTGAGTGAAGAGATTGGTCTATATGAAGAGCATTCAGAGGGATTCTTATTCTTTTTAAGAATAAGTGAAATGGAAGATTCATAAAAAGACTGTGGCAACCTACCCACCTTGAAGGAATCAGTAAGGGTAGAACAGAAATAAGGTATAAGCAATGAAGAAAAAGCCTTATAAAATTCTCCAGAGAATCTGTCAGGTCCTGGAGATTTCCCAGAATGCAATGAACGTATATCCTCAATGATTTCCTCCTGAGAAATAGGTTGATCCAACTGCTTTCGATTATCAACCGAAAGTCCAGGAATATTTAATTGGTCTAAAAATTGTTCATTGCGGTATTATCTTTAACAAAATCAGAACTATAAAGTTTAGAATAAAATTCTCTAAAAGTGTCATTTATTTCAAAAAGGTCAGTTGTCAAATCACCATTGGGTTTGCAAATTTCTTTAATTTGCCGTTTAGCTATAAAGGTCTTCAATTGATTAGCCAATAGTTTACCAGTTTTTTCTCATGTATATAGAATTGGCTTCTATCTTTTAAAAGTTGGCTTTCAATTGGATACGTTATAAGAAGATCATATTTTGTTTTAATTTCAATACGTCTTTTGCATAGTTCAGGGTCTGGTGCCAAAGCATATTTCTGGTCTAATTGTTTTAATTGATTAACTAAGTCAATTCTCTCTTTATTAGCTTTTTTCTTAATATATGCAGTACAGGAGATAATTTGTCCTCTAATATATGCCTTAAAAGTGTCCCAAAATGATAAGGCTAGAAGTCTCTTCCAATGCATTTTCTTCAAAAAAAGAGAGTAATTTGATTCTCCAGAAATTTTTTAAAGTCCTTATCAGATAACAAAGTTAAATTAAAATGTCAGGATCTAATCATATGAGTGAAACCAGGAAGATTTAAAGATAGAAATACAGGAGAATGGTTAGATACAGCTATTTCTTTATATTCAATGGATCGAACTAATGGAATCATTTGACTATCAATAAAAAAAAATCAATTCTGGTATAGGAATGATGGACATGAGAGAAGAATGAATACTCCCTTTCTGCTGGGTGAAAAATACGATTTAATACAGAGTCTAGACAACAACTAAAATCTCCCCCCCATCACTGAAGAATAAACACTCAAATCTGGCAGGAATGAAAAGAAACACTCAAAATATCCTGGGTCATCCATATTGGGGGCGTACACATGAGCAAATACAATTAATTTATTATCTGGTTTCCCTGACACTATGACAAACTGCCCATTAGAGTCAGAGACAACTTTATGTTGAACGAAAGAAATTGTATGGTCTATAAAACTCGAGACCCCTCGAGATTTTGCTCTGAATGAAGTATGAAATTGTAAACCCCTCCACCGATTAAAAAGGTGTGCGTTGTCACAACTACGTACATGCGTTTCTTGTAGGAAAATAATGGGGGGCCTTAACTTTTTAATATAAGCAAAAATCTTACTCCGTTTCACAGAATGATTTAACTCTTTCACTTTAAAACTAAGTAAATTAATATTTCGATCCATTTTAAATACTAATTAACAGAAGAGTTAAAAAGGAGGGGGGAGGGAGGGAACGTCGACTCAGACCGAAAGAGGCCTGCATCGGGCATTTTCATGCCTTACAATGTGCAGATTGGAAGAGTTAAAAGATCTGACCATAAATTATTAGAACCAGAGAACAAACCATAAAATAAGGTACTCAAACAGAAAATTTGCATGGTAGCCCAACCCAGCTTCCAGAGAAAAAATAAATCCCACCCCCTCCCACTTCCAAAGCCAAAAAAGCTGGCCAAAGGACAGTTGGCATGCTAAACCCTAAAGACAACACTCCCAAAGAAATCCTGCCGGCAAAACTCCAATCATCCAAGGTTATTATGTTCCTACCAAGAGAAAACAGACAAAATAAACTTAGATCAGAAAACCAAAACGTAAGAGGATTCATTTTAACAATTTCAAAAAAAATATATATAGAAAAACCTCAAAAAAAAAGAGTAAAGTAATAAAAAATATCAAAAAGCAAGATATATAAACGGTCAAAATGTAAGTTTATTAAAACCTTATTCTATCCAACATTAAAAAGATAATTGCTCTTGTAAGAGATATAATGCAAGTAATCGTCTGCTTTCAAAAACTTCCTGCGTGTTCAACCGATCCCAGCCATTTCTGCACACCATTTTTCTGAACGATTCTTAGACATGCGGGGAAACAAAGGGAGGGCTTAAACCCCTTGTTATAAAGCAGCGACATAACCTCTTTATATTTGGCACGTTCAGCCATAACCTCCGGTGTATAATCTTCTACAAATCTGATCATCTTCCCATTGTAATCGATGATTCCTACTCGACAGGTATGACAGATTTAAAGCCCTTTAGTATGAAATTCATGAAAACATAAAATAACCAACCTAGGTCGCTCCCCCAACTTTGGTTTCGGGGCCAGCGACTGGTGGGCACAGTCCAACTTAGGCACAGACGGCAATAAATCAGGGAATAGCTGCTTCAGAAAGCTTGCAAAGAACTGCGTGGGCTGGACACCTTCAATTGATTCTTCAAGACCCAGAATATGTAGATTGTTCCTTCTGCTTCTGCTTTCCAGGTTGGTAATCTTCTTTGTTAATTTTTCATTAGATAATGATAATTTTTTGCAGGGCTTACTCATGTTTTCTAAGTCCGCTTCCAGTATCGACAAAGTTTCTTTATTCTCGTTAATTTGCTTATCATGTTCAATTAGAGTTTGTTGAATAGTGTCCAGCTGAACGTTAAGATGTTGAAATTCCTCAGAAAGTTCTGTTCTTTGCTTTTTAAGGAAATCTCCAATTGATTCCAAAGTGGTTGGAGAATCATCTTCATTTTCTTTTGCAGAAGCTTTAGTCTTTCTCAAAGACATAATAGAGAAATATTGAGATTTATAATAAGGTTTCAAAAAACTGATAGGAAACAAAAAGATAGATAAGGTAGGAGCAAGTTCAAAAAGATGTTACCCCATCGGCTGCCAGCAGGGCTCTCTTCACAGTTGTTAAAGCCTGTGGCGTGTGTTTGCTGGCTATCAGATATCTGTTTTAGTTAATTTTGTGGGGAGACCTAGTCACTGGCAGTAATTCTGGCCTGTAATACTTCTTTAATGAAGTAAACTAAACATAGACTTCATGCCATTCAGTGACATTGAAGAACATCACCAAAATGATACTGTAGCGACCAGTCAGTAATTTCATTTTTTCTAAAACAATCTCACATCTTAAAGGAAGAATCAAACAGAAAGTGATAGCGCTTCATTTGCAGTCCCTTGTGTCTCTATATAATTATCCTCCACATACAAAGACACATAAAAGATCACTCATGAAACACAAATAAAAATTTTGGGGTTAATGTTTCGATTTTGTTTTCTTTCCATAAAGTTGGATGACACGTTGCCACTGGAGGCCTGTGACTAGTTGTGTGCCACAGGGATCAGTGCTGGGTTCATTGTTATTTGTTATCTATGTCAATGATCTGGATGATAATTTGGTAAATTGGATCCGCAAATTTGCTGATGATACAAAGATTGGAGGTGTAATGGACAGTGAGGAAGGTTTTCAAAGCTTGCAGAGGGATTTGGACCAGCTGGAAAAATGGGCTGAAAAATGGCAGATGGAGTTTAATACAGACAAGTGTGAAGTATTGCACTTTGGAAGGACAAACCAAGGTAGAACATACAAGGTAAATGGTAGGGCACTGAGGAGTGCAGTAGAACAGAGGGATCTGGGAATACAGATACAAAATTCCCTAAAAGTGGCGTCAAAGGTAGATAGAGTCATAAAGAGAGCTTTTAGTATATTGGCCTTTATAAATCAAAATATTGAGTATAAGAGTTGGAATGTTATGGTGAAGTTGTATAAGGCATTGGTGAGGCCAAATTTGGAGTATTGTGTACAGTTTTGGTCACCAAGTTACAGGAAGGATATTAATAAGGTTGAAAGAGTGCAGAGAAGGTTTACAAGGATGTTGCCGGGACTTGAGAAACTGAGTTACAGAGAAAGGTTGAATAGATTAGGACTTTATTCCCTGGAGCATAGAAGAAGGAGGTGAGATTTGATAGAGGTATATAAAATTATGATGGGTATAGATAGAGTGAATGCAAGCAGGCTTTTTCCACTGAGGCAAGGGGAGAAAAAAACCAGAGGACATGGGTTAAGGGTGAACGGGGAAAAGCTTAAAGGGAACACTGAGGGGCTTCTTCACACAGAGAGTGGTGGGAGTATGGAATGAGCTGCCAGATGAAGCGGTAAATGTGGGCTCACTTTTAACATTTAAGGAAAACTTGGGCGGGTACATGGATGAGAGGTGTATGGAGGGATATGGTCCAGGTGCAGGTCAGTGGGACTAGGCAGAAAAATAGTTCGGCACAGCCAAGGAGGGCCAAAAGGCCTGTTTCTGTGCTATAATGTTCTATGGTTCTATGTTTCTACACGAAATAGTGTCAGGAGCATGCAAAACCTTCCTCATTGTTATAATTTTAAAGAAGAAGCTCAAATATCCATGAAAAAAATAGGAAAATGCTGTTTGCCTTCAGATTGATTATGAGAGCGTCATGCAATTTAAAGAAAATAGTTAATAAAATTATGTTTTGCTATTTTGTCATAAAACTGTGGCACTTCCTCGATAATTCCTTCATTTCCTTGAAATGGACTCCAAAAATGTTCAATGGCAAGGATCATTCCAGTTACAGAAGAGAGCTTAATTACAGAGGAGCCATTCATATTTAGATACTCCTCAACTTTTTTTCATTTCTACTGCTCCTCAATTTACTTACGGCAGATTTGCTAGAGCTGTTGGGGGGGGGCGGGGGGGTTACTAATTTGGCTGAGAGATAGGAACCAGGGAACCAGAGTGATAAGGCTGAGAATGGGGCACTTGGTATACAAATCAATGCATTGCGTAGTGAGACTGTGAGGAAGGGCAGGCAGATGATAGGGCAAAATTGCAGTCAGTGGGATGAGTCAAACTGTAACATGGGGGAAAATTGAAAAGAGTGATAAATATAAGACTAAAGGTGTTATATTTAAATGCACACAGTATACAGAATAAGGTAAAACATCTTGCAGAACAGTTAGAGATTGACAGATATGATTTTTTGGGCATCACTAAGTTGTGCCTGAAAGAAGATCATAGCTGGGTGCTTAACATCCAAGGATACACACTGTATTGAAAGGACAGGCAGGTAGGTTGAGGGGGTGGGGTGGCTCTGTTGGTAAAATTGAAATCAAATCCTTAGAGAGAAGTGACATAGGATCAGAAGGCGAGGAATCCTTGAGGGTAGAGTTCAGAAACTACAAGAGTGAAAAAAACCCTGATGGGATTATATAGGAGCTTCCAAACAGTAGCTAGGATATGGGATTAAAAAATACAAAGCAAGTTAGAAGGTGCACATTATATGGACAATATTACGATAGTCATGGTGGATTTCTATTTGAAGGTAGATTGGGAAAATCAGATTGGTGCAAAAGTTATGGTGAGCAAGCAGCAGAATGGGTTTGAGAGGGACACTAAATCAGCCGTGATGGAGTAGATTCAATGGGCTGAATGGCTTAATTCTGGGCCTATGTCTTATGGTCTTATGGCCTTCAACACTTCGTGTCTGTTCTTCAAAACTGATGCAATGGATGCCTATGAAAATCAGAACTGTGGATGTTGGAAATCTGAAGTAAAAACAGAAAATGCTGGAAATACTCAGCTGAGGGAAAAACAGAGAATGCTTAATTTGAAGAAATCATCAGAATAGTTTTTTAATATGCCCATCTGCAATAGGTTTCAGGATATCAGAACTGGTACAGAGACAAAATAAAGTCTGTTAAGCTGCACTGAAAGTTAATAAGGGGATGTCTCTGATAGAATAAAACTGGGGTGGCCATAGGGATAACTACAAAAACTGTTGTTTGGTTAATAAGTAAATGGGAGGCATTAGGGAATGAAAACAATAACAAGAAAGACAAAAAACAATGGATAAAAGGAATGGTACTTCATCTTTCATTTGTCACATTGCACCCTTCCGGACTTAATATTGAATTTTACAACTTCAGATAACTTGATTTCTGTCTGTATCCATCATCCATCTCCAAATTTGGCTGAAATTCTCTTTTCTCCCCCTATTTTCAAATTTTATCCAGCTAAATATCCTTTTTTCACTGCACTTTGCTCTAGTTCTTCCATTCTAAGTTCTTTTGTCTATGTTTTCACTCTCTAACTGTGCCCATTCACTCATTAACCAGATAACCTTGTTTAGAGTTCATCCCCATGGTCACCCTGGTTTTACCTTATCAGAGACTTCTGCTCTCCCTGCCCTCCCTCCAGGTTAAGAAGCTTCTTTTCTTCCCTTCCCAGTTCTGATAGAGGGACTTTGACCTGAAACATTGACTCCATTTCTCTTCCCACAGATGCAGCCTAATCTGCTGAGTATTTTTGGCATTTACTGTTTTTATTGCATTTGGATGTCTTTATGGGATAATCAGCACTTCTTGTTTTTTGTGATAATGATATGATCTTATGGGATGGCATTAGAGAAAAAGCAAAATGAAATGTTTCAATAGACCAACTTGTGTGGTTGTAAGCCTTGCAATTCATTGTACAACACTTAGCAGGTCAAAGTAAATAGATTAGAACCACGATAAGTAAATTAGAAGCTTTTGAAAATGGAAGCAGATTGCTTAAAGTCATATTCAAGACTTGATTAATGGCTAATTTGCTCTTTCCCTGGTAAGCAGAATTTTCAAATTTACACATGACAGTCACTTTCGAAACAGAACAAATTGTGACAAGTAGTGGAGTCAGGATTTCAAAAATATTTGTGTCTTTTCAGGCAATTGAACCAATTAGCAGATGTAATTCAATCTACATACATTTATAATAATTAGTATGGAAACCATGAACCATAAGAAACAGTTTATATCAAACACAACTATGATAAGTGTGGTGATTAAGAAAAAGAACTGTTGTAAAATTGTCAGCATAGTTTGAACCGAAGTAGGAAAACAGTCCTGTTAAATATTAGCTGCATTAATTCTGAAATACAACACAATCAAACAAGCTTTTATCTTTGTTCAATAGAGGTTGATCACAATCTGAGGTACAGGTGTTCCCCGCTATTTGAACGTTCGCTTTATGAAACCTCACTGTTACAAAAGACCTACATTAGTTACCTGTTTTCGCTAACAGAAGGTGTTTTCACTGTTATGAAAAAAGGCAGCGCGCGGGAAAAGCGGCACGCAAAAAAAATCAGTGCGTGCCCCGAGCAGCTGCTCTCTCCCGGATTCGGAACGGCATTCTAGCCGGCATTGCTCAAACACGTGCCTGTGAGCAGCCATTAGCAAGGTGAGTTCCAAGGTATCGGAAAAGCCTGAAAGAGCTCGCAAGTGTGTTGCACTTAGCGTAAAACTAGACATAATTAAGCGTTTCGATCGTGGTGAACGAAGTAAGGACAAAGTGAATTTGGCTTGTGGAAATTGACGAAGATGATGTTGAAGAGGTTTTGGCATCCCATGACCAAGAACTGACAGATGAAGTGCTGATGCAGTTGGAAGAGGAAAGGATAACAATCGAAACCGAATGCAGTGGCGAACGGGCCGCGGACAGATACCGATTCGTGGAGAATGCAGCGGTCGCCAGGAAGCACTCAGCACACCTTTAAGGAAAAAGCCAAAATAAACAAGCTAATTAATTAGGTGCTGCCCGGCACGTAAATGTCGGCCCAGATCAGAGACAATTGCCGATTGCATCGCCTCTGATCTGGGCTGACAATTACGTGCCGGGCAGCACCTAATTAATTAGCATGTTTATTTCAGCTTTTTTCTTAAAGATGTGCTGGATGCGTCCCGGCTACCGCTGTACCCCTGCATGCTTCGCGAATCGGTATCGGTCGGCGGCCTGGAGGGTGGGGGCCACTGCACCACCCCAACCTGCGATGACTCAGTCTAACACACCATCATCAGTGTGCTGGGCAAACTGTCTTCCTGATTCCAGTAAGTGATACTACTCTGTACATACATTATTTCTGCTTTATACAGGCTGTGTATTTGTATGTGTTATTTGGTATGATTTGGCAGCTTCATAGCTCAAAGGTTACTGGAGGGAGTGTTTCTGCCGACGGCACTTGCGTGAGGTTTTCTGCCGAGGGCGCTTGCACCGTGTTTTTGCTGATGGCACTTGCGTGAGATTTTCGCTACGGTGGACAGTGCGGCAATGATTGTGGAAAAGTATTTCTACTTTATATAGGCTGTGTATTTATCATATCATTCCTGCTTTTACTATATGTTACTGTTATTTTAGGTTTTGTGTGTTATTTGGCATGATTTGGTAGGTTATTTTTGGGTCTGCGAACACTCACAAATTTTTCCCATATAAATAAACGGTAATTGCTTCTTCGCTTTACAACATTCTGGCTTACGGACCATTTCATAGGAACGCACTACCTTTGGATGGCAGGGGAAACCTGTATTGTGTGCAGCTCTGATCACCTCACTGTAAAAAGAATTGTTCTGTCCTTCAGAAGCAATGGTGTTGAACAATCAAGTTGAATTTTAGCACTGTACGTTTGGAATAAAACAGAAAATGATGGAAACGTTCCACAAATCAGACTGAATCTGTGGCAAGTAAACAAGAATTATTATGTCAGCTCTTTTTGCTGCAATTCAGATTTCCTGGAGCTGTAGTATTCACATTTGCATGACTCTAAATTTGATTTCCATAGAGGATAGAGATTGTATAATATTGTGAGAAGGCAATTGGGATTGATTCCTGAGAAGGAATTGTAGCTATGTTTGCATACATAAATTCTCAAGCAAAACAACAACATTGTAAGGCTGCTCAAATGGTCATAATACCATTTAATTTTAAAATCTTACTGATTTTAGATTGATTTTAGAAGAAATATTTCCAATTTTTTTAAAGTAACTGATGCATATGGATAAGAAACTAAGAAATTAAAAATAACTAATAAAAAGGAGAGAGGGGCCTACTGCACGGCTTGGTAAACATGCAAAAAATTACCATTGCCTACATTATGTTGTGCTTCATTACTCTGCTTAGTAGAGTTCAATGCAACTGAATGAGACAGAAATCCTGAAAACACTGCAAGGGGATAAAGAAGAAAAGAGTGAAGGTAAGGAACATCTAGGAATAGCACATGGAAAACTGTGTTTTAATCAAACCTTTTGCACAATATAATTGCCAACCAATTCCTCAATGTCCAGGAGGCAAGTAAATATAACAAGATTTTTTTTCTCAGTGTCTTATGTATTGTGTTTATCCTTACACTCATTAGCTGTTATCTTATTATAGCCTCCTTTAGGTAAACTCCTTTCCAAGGGGAAATAAGTGCTTCAAACTAATTTAAGTGCAGGTTGAATGCAAATGGGAAATTATAAATAACTACTGTACTTCCTCTTCTTCATCCTCTGCAATGGTTCTCAAGAACTTTAGAAAGAATAAAATAAAGGGATTACCATTGTTGTGCTGCATTGTAATGCTATCCTTGTGCCATTGAGGAATTACTGTGAGAAGCTTCATTGGTTCAGTGGCGTTCTCTTGGGATGGACAAAGCCTTGTACCTTATGGCATGAGGTCACAAGATAACACCACAGCAGCTGGTTCCATTTCTAATTCTGGAGCTGTCAGAAAATGATTTTCTGCTTCTTGTAAGACTGACAGTGGTGGATGGATGTGCTAAAAGAGGGAGGAGCCAGCTTGATCTTTGTCTCCTCCCGGCATGTTCCTGCTGCCGTATTCCCCCATGGGGATGAGCATTGATTGGCAGGGAAAGTGATGATACATCATGACTGGACACAATGAACAACCTGTCCAGTGTCCTTTCAAATCACGCCCCATCGGATGTGATCTGACACATAGAAATCTGAAACTTGGAGCTTGAACGCCTCACTCACTGCCTTCATGAGAGAAACTGGCCTTAAGCCATGCAATCCGGGGCATGATTTGCAGAAGGACAAGGTGTGCTGCAGTTGCCCTTACACTCACAGCAGGTCTGGAGTTAAAACTCTAAGAATTATTTTTTTGCACTGTGATATTCAGGAACAGCTTCTTCCCTTTGGCCATCCGATCCATAAATGGACGTTGAACCCATGAACATGACCTCACTTCTGAAAAAATATTATTTCCATTTTTTGCACAATTTTTAATCTATTCAATATACGAATACTGTAAATGATTTATTTATTTATTTATTATTTTTTCTCTTCTATATTATGTATTGCATTGAACTGCTGCTGCTAAGTTAATAAATTTCACGACACATGCAGGTGATAATAAACCTGATTTTCATTCTGATATGCTGCATTCTCTCAAAATCACAGTCAAGATATGCAAATGCTAGTCTTTGACAAGATAACAGAAAATCTAGCTCATACCTCCCCTGATGAGTTCATTACAACATAATAAGGACACATATTCTTGTCACAGCATCCGTTTGTGTCACTTCAAGAAGGTTTATACATATTGGGGATAGTTCAGTACCAGTATGAAACGTACCCCAGCTGTATTAACATAAAGAATGTGGGTGGCAGTGGCTCAGGAGTTAGTGCTGCTGCCTTATAGCTGCAGTGAGCCAAATTCAAATGTGGCCTCCAGTGCTGTTACTGAGGAGTCTGCATATTCTCTCTCAGGAGGTGGAAGGAAATTGGAGGGCTCCCGTGTATTTTCCACATCTCAAAGATATGCTAGTTCGCTACTGTAAATTTCCTTTATAGGTATATGGAAAGAAGTGGGGGATAGGTCTAATAGGATTGCTTTGAGTGCCTGCATTGATGAATGGACAGAATGGCCTTCTTCTAATGCCTTCAGAAGGTATGTGCAGAAAACTTCGAACAATGCCTCACCCTGTTGATAATATTCTTGATTCAAAACATTGTTTTCCATGCTAGTAATATAGCATTAATTCTATACATGAGTAGATGCACATCTCTAGCCACACCCAACCAAATGGACATTTATTTTCCAGATGAGGCTTTGTATCAAGTATTCATAGAAATGCAAGAAAGAATTCTATGTGACTTGCTGTCAAGAAATTGAATGAAAGGTATGTTCTGAAATTTTGGTTTAACTTTGAATTGAATTCCTGATATATAACCAAATCATTTAAAGTCTTTCAAGTTTCAATGTTCATTTATTATCAAAGAATGTATAATTCATATAACCTTGAGAATTGTTTGCTCACAGGCGAAACAAGGAACCCGAAAGAACCCAATTAAAAGAAAATAAGACCAATCTTGAGTGCCCACTGAGAAAGAGAGAAAAAACACAAAACAAATCATGCAAACAAAAGAAGCGAGCAACAACAACATTCTGAACCAAACTGAGTACTCAGATCCAAATCCCCAGAGCAGCCAGAAGTAGACCCAAAGTCTCGGTATTCAGTTAATTATATTAGTGGGCAAATTGCCACAAAGTTCACAAACACGAAGCACAGCAGCCAGGGGCAGTCTCACAGCCTTAGCGTCATGGAGAGAGAAGGCCCCAGACCATCTGGACCTGCGTTTAAATTGTCCGAACCTCACACTGGGACTCAGCCCTGCCACTGGCGAATCATTCTGGGCCTACATTTTACTGCTGAAGAAGCTGTTCTTGACCTCTCCAAATCAGCTTGGAGCACAGAGCGATCCAGCGCCACGCCCAAACCTCGAGGCCCTGCCTTTCCAATTTATGTGGGCTGACATTTAGAGTGTCCAAACAGTGGATGATACTTCACATTAGGGCTGGGCCCTCACCACGGTGAATCGCTCCGGACCTTGAACATGCCACCCAGTGATTCACTTTGAACTCAAGTTTCTCTGCTGTAGAAGCCAACCTCTCCAATTCGGCTTGGCACTTAGAGTGACTCACTCCCTTACCCGAGTTAGTTAGATGGGCATTGGAACGCCTCTGTCCTGCATTCTCCCCTCCGAATTGTTAACTCCATCCAGCACAGCTCCAACTCCAAGTACATCGAATATGCAACGCACCTGCAGGGCACATCCCGTGAATTCGCTTTGCCTTCTTTATTGTTTGCGGTGATAGTTTACTACAAGTTACTTCAAAAAAAGTGTTACTAATAATGGTTTTAATCGAATTCCTTTGCTTTCAGACTACCAGTAAGCTGTCACACGTCTTCAGCAGTGCCATCTTAAACTGGAAGTGTTACCGATATGAATGACAGTATAGTTTATCAAACTTGAAATGGCTTCCCAATACATTCCTTCTTATGTCTAAATATCTTTGTGTCATCTGTGGCCAACATATACAGTTGAAGTCAGACGTTACATACACCTCAGCCAAATACATTTAAACTCAGTTTTTCACAATTCCTGACATTTAATCCTCGAAAACATTCCCTGTCTTAGGTTAGCTAGGATCACTACTTTATTTTAAGAATGTGAAATGTTAGAATAATAGTAGAGTAAATGATTTATTTCAGCTTTTTTTTTCATCACTTTCCCAGTGGGTCAGAAGTTTACGTACACTTTGTTAGTATTTGGTAGCATTGCCTTTAAATTGTTTAACTTGGGTCAAACGTTTTGGGTTGCCTTCCTCAAGTTTCTCACAGTAAGTTGCTGGAATTTTGTTCCATTCCTCCAGACAGAACTGGTGTAACTAAGTCAGGTTTGGAGGCCTCCTTGCTTGCACACAGTTCTGCCTATAAATTTTCTATTGGATTGAGGTCAGAAAATGATGTCAAGTCTGTTTCATCCTTGGGAGCAGTTTGCAAACACCTGAAGGTACCACATTCATCTGGTATGCAAGTATAAACACCATGGGACCACGTAGCCATCATACCGCTCAGGAAGGAGACGCATTCTGTCTCCTAGAGATGAATGTACTTTGGCGCAAAAAGTGCAAATCAATCCCAGAACACCAGCAAAGGACCTTGTGAAGATGCTGGAGGAAACAGATAGACAAGTATCCATATCCACAGTAAAACAAGTCCTATATAGAAACATAGAAACATAGAAAATAGGTGCAGGAGTAGGCCATTCGGCTCTTTGAGCCTGCACTGCCATTCAGTATGATCATGGCTGATCATCCAACTCAGAACCCTGTACCAGCCTTCCCCCCAGACCCCCGATCCCTTTAGCCACAAGGGCCATATCTAACTCCGTCTTAAATATAGCCAATGAACTGGCCTCAGCTGTTCCCTGTGGCAGAAAATTCCACAGATTCACCACTCTCTGTGTGAAGAAGTTTTTCCTAATCTCGGTCCTAAAAGGCTTCCCCTTTATCCTCAAACTGTGACCCCTCGTTCTGGACTTCCTCAACATCGGGAACAATCTTCCTGCATCTAGCCTGTCCAATCCCTTTAGGATTTTATACGTTTCAATCAGAGCCCCCCTCAATCTTCCAAATTCCAACGAGTATAAGCCTAGTTCATCCAGTCTTTCATCATATGAAAGTCCTGCCATCCCAGGAATCAATCTGGTGAACCTTCTTTGTACTCCCTCTGTGGCAAGGATGTCTTTCCTCAGATTAGGGGACAAAAACTGCACACAATACTCCAACTGTGG